>NW_024094948.1:0-8804 GCF_014356525.2 Nilaparvata lugens
AATAATTATGTATTAAAATACCAAAGTTCGCGTATATTTTCAATCTCAATCGAATTTCGAATTTACTCCAAATTTGCAACTTGAGAAATACGATTTAGAAGAAATTCATTCTCTGTCCGGAAAGTAATTTCGATGATTTTTTTCCGGAGAAATTGTACATTCCAGGGTGCTGCGGCTAAGGGAGACTAGTGGTGAAGGGTCTTGGGAGCTAGGCAGACTTCCCGCCAGTTGTTTCCGGAGAGTTGTTACACGATTTCCGTGAGAGACATTTTTGTGACTCGTCAGTGTTCAAAAATGCAGCGCTCCCTCGAGCAACGTGTGACGAGGACGCAAACTTTTTAGAAAATATTATCACTGATCAATAATATCAAGATATCTAATATCAAGATGTGTCTTGGATATTCGAGTATGAAAAATTTTCATTGATCAACAAAATTTGCTGTCCTCGTCACACTACGTTGCTCGAGGAACGCTGCATTTTGAACTCTGACGCGTCACGAAAACGTCTCTCGCGGAAATGCCTGTAAAAACTCTCCGAAAAAAACTGGCGCGAAGTCTGCCTAGTCCCCAGACTTTCCAACACTAGTCTCCCACAGCCGCAGCACTATGGAATGTACAGCGCATCGGAAAAAATTCATTGACATTGTAGGCTCATCTTATTCTCATAAATAATAGTTTTTCATTTTATTAGACAATAGATCAATGATTGATTAACACATAATTTAATTTTTTTCTGTCAAATCTGTTTCAAGACAGACTTTGTTATTTTTACAGCAATGTTAATTTTGAATGATTTAAGGTAACCTTTTACCTATATTTAATGCAAACGTGACCTCGTTATCAAGGTCTTTGCATGCAGTATTTTATTTCGTGCATTAATTATGGTGAATTTTTGTAAAACAGTGTAGCTGTGCTAGATTACATTCCATCATCCTATAATGAGAATTAATACAATTAGTATTATCAGCAAGTTTCATATTTATTCGGTTAAAAAGTTCTCTTAAGTATTGTTTTTTATTATTCTTATTTGCTATCTTTTTTTTTAGTTTTGTGCGCTGTACTGTTGTTGTAAATTGGTTGCGAAATAAAGAATCTTATCTTATCTTATTATTGAGACTTACCAACGATTTATGACTTTTCGACAGGGATTCAATAACTTCATCTGTTAACCGATCCGATACATGAGATGCTACCGCCAAACTCAGTTCACTGGAAAAAGAGAGGTATTCAATAGTATTAGTAGAAGAACAGTGATAAAATATCACTAATTGTCTAAGCAGTAATTCAATCACGTCACAGTGCGTTGATGACTCAAATTCAAATGTTTTAGCCATAAAATTACAACCAAAATAGACATATTAGAATAAAAAAAAAGTTATATTTAAAATTTTTAATTAATAGTTATTTGATTGTAATATTTTTGTTTTCTACCCTGTTTCACAACAGTAAAAATTCAAAATTCTTATTTTTTGTTGTTTTTGAGTGAAAAAAGACTAAATTTCAGAGAGGTGGAATCATAACCTCATTTTGAACTTCTAAAATATTATCTAAATTTGGGAGAGAAATAGTACAAGGAGCATACTTCTTAACTTCCCATCCAGTGTTTTCTTGTAAAAATAAAATAAAAATGAAATGAAATAATGTAATTGAGATACAGATACAGAATAGTGACCGATCATAGTTTTCACAAGAGTAACTATATTTTGGAGGCAGTTTTGGCATGACCTTTCGTTTAAAGTTTACTAGATTTATGAAATTTATCTGTGGAAATGACATAATTTTCATTTTTTCCGTTTCCCTAAGCCATCCTCAGCTCACTGTAAAAATTGAAGTATTCAATAATAAAGTAAATAACAGTTGAAATTGAATGATCAAAATATTACTGATTGTTCAACGAGTAATGTAACCATCTCCCTTGAGTTTAAATCTGAAATTACAAATGATCATATTCAAATGATTTGTAGATACTCAAGATACATAACAATTGTATCTACGAATAAATAAATAAATAAATTACAAACATAAAGCTGAGCTTCAGTGTTTACAAGTTTGTGTTTCTTCAATGGTTCCAAATTTTCTTAAATAATTCAATATTATTCGTTACAAGTGGTAATTGAGAGGAATATTTCTAATACATTTATTAATTCAAGCCATCTAAATTCAAAGTTTATAGTTTTCATGTTTATTTTCGTCTAAAATTTTATTATAAAATTGTACACGTGAAATTCTAGCCTTATCTTGGACTTTGTCACCTATAAACTTGGAAGAGAAATAGCACAAGGACGACTACCTTATTATTTTATCAACCAATGTTATTACATTAGTGTAATTTGCATTGTGGTAAATGAATAAATAAAATGTAGAGCACTTTATGAATATAGCAGCATCGATAGATTCTTACTTGACTTTGTTCATGATGTTTGTTCCAGCTTGCTCTAAAATACATGTTCGCACAAATTCAGGCTCCAAACGACTTTTTTGTTGACACATCTTACGGACGTCATCCTGCACACGCTCACTCCCAAACACTGTCGGACATTGCTCCTCCACACATTTCACCATACTTTCTAGAGTATCCTGTACACACAAATAGTCACTATTAATAATTCATAAATTATTTTTTTCTTGCTTCAAATTTATCAAGTTTTTAAATATTTTTCAAATTATTAATATATTTTCAACTGCGATAATTTCATTAGTTTCATCTTTCTGATCAACCCAGATACAACATTTTTAGTATAACGTATTTTTGGACTGTACATTTTTATAAAAGTATTTACATAACCTCATTTGGACTATTTATCAAAATTAGGAAAACAGTTTTGGGTTCATCCTATTAATTCCCTCCCAATCATTAATTTGATATTGTAATTGTAAAATGAAATAAAATAAATTCATCTTGAGAAAATGTCTAAGAAGGAGTTATTTGATGAAGTCAATTAATTTCGGTTCAATTAAACCAGATACAACATTTTTAGTATAATGTATATTTGGACTGTAAATTTTCATTAAAGTGTTTACATACCACATTTGGACTATTTATCAAAATTAGGGAAGAACCAGTTTTTGGATCATCCTGTTGATTCTCTCCCAATCATTAATTTGATATTGTGATTGTAAAATGAAATAAAATAAATTCATCTTGGGGGAATGTCTAAGAAGGAGTTATTTGATGAAGTCAATTAATTTCGGTTCAATTAAACCAACTTCTAAATAGAACTCTTGGTCTGGTTCAAATCAAATAATTTTTAATTTTGACAAAAAACACAATACAATAATTGAAATAATTCACTATCACTAACTCAGTGAAATAAAGATATAACTTCTAAACAGTTAGTTCCTGTCAAAACAAATATATTAATCAATCAATCAATCATTTATTCATAGACAATAGATACAATGCAGGTAAAAACAACAGGCATCCGCCCAAAACTGCTTTAAACCTTAATTTGGAATACACAGTCTAGAGGTTATGTAAATGATAACTTAATTCACATACTATTTTGAGTCCAAAAAATGTATGTACTACAATAATTTTGAATTTAACAGATTAATTAATTTAAAAATACAAATCCAAACAAAAATTTTCCTTTACAATCACGAAAAATTTCACTTAAATCATCAAAAATTATACCCATGTTAAAATTCTAAACGTCATTAACAATGTCATTACTTGCTAAAATATTCTTAATTTTTTAATTGGTTGAATTCCTTTTAGTGCAAGGAATTATCTACCAAATTATATAATTTGTGATACTTGAAATATTTATGAGCCGGTTTCCAAGCTCGGGATTTAGCTAAGTTCTAGACTTTAAACAGCTGGAGCCAGATTGGCTTTCCGAAACGGGGCGTAGTCGCAGTTTTTATGATAAACTTTATTTCTCATTTCTATATGGAAACGTTTTCCTTGACGAAATGACACATACCTAAATAATTCAAATAGCTGAAACTTTACACTATTTTCTCTTTATTTTATGTCTTTTCTAGTTTATTTTCGAATTAATTAAACGTGGGTTGCAGTCCTGGCTGCAACTATTTACTGCGACTACGCCACGTTCGGAAAGCCAATTTTCTGACTCCAGCTTTTAAAGTCTAGAGCTTAGCTAAATCCCGAGCACAGAACCGGCCCTATATGTGTGTTGAGCAATTTGTAAAAAAGACATACCTGTAAGTAATCTACTATCACAGCATTAAGTCTTCGTATATAGTTTCAATTTCACTTCGATCGGATTCCCACTTCCTCCCTTCTTTGTACAACCTCATGAAGTCTGGGCGCAGCTTAAAAATTAAAAAAAAAAACTTATAATTAAACTCATTAAAAATTTCAAAAAAAGTTGATGGTAGAAGACAATAAATTCCTGTTTTATACAACGACATGCAGTCAATTATTAGGTATATGAGCAAGAAAGTCATTACTAGGACATTATTAGGAAAGAGCAAGGAAGGTCAAGAGACTGGAGTATCCTCGACTGGAGTCGTACGATTTGAGTCGATGTAGTGTGAGCTGAGCCTAAGAATAACCTAGTTGATGAGGGAAAATGATTTAAACTTTATGAAACTCAAGTTTCATTAAGAACAGATGAGGGAAATAATATCTCACCTTTTTAGCATTGTCAGCATCTTGAATTAAGTTTGTCGCATGGTTGATGTCGTTGTTCTTATCCGTCGATTCTTGTGCCAAAGTTTTAATTGTGTCCTGAGTTTGCACGACTAATCGATCACCACCTCCTCTGAGTAGAGCTCAACAGGAAGCCCTATAAACAACAATAAGGTAGCAAATAATAGCCAATATTATAAAAAATGTTCCTAAGTTATATTTATTTGTGAAATTAGTGTGTACCGTTGGAAGTTGAATAAATAAATAATTATGCAATAGTGATAATTACAGAGGTTAAACTTCAAAAAAGAATTTATGATCTCATGAAAAGAATATGGAAATATTCTCAAGTCCGAAGGCTTCATTACAATATTAATTGAATTTTTTCCGTCCATAATAAAGGAATTATCTTGGAAAGCTATACACCAATCACATATATTAATGTGTTTCTTCTTCGACTATAGTCTTCGACTTCGACTATATTCTTATTAATTCATACAATTCGTACATCATTGAATAAAATAAATAAGTACATCATCAAAATGATAGGGAGAGAAAAAGATAAGGTAACCTTGTGCTATTACTCTCCCAAATTTAGATAAGGTTAGGCCTACACATAGTCCGAAATAGGTTAAGTCTTGTTGTTGTTCACTTCTATATTTGGTTTTAAAACATTCTTAATTTAAAAATCTTCTTCGTGAAAATTATTTATGAAATCTTTGGACTGAAAATTTTGTGAACACCTATTTCGGACTATGTGTAAACTTATCTAAATCTGGGAGAGGAATAGCCTAACCTATTTTTCCTCTCTCTAACATTTAAATGATGAAATTGTTGTAAGATTAAAGAATCACGTTGAATCACATAGTATTCGTTTTATATATAATTTTTGCTGAAAAAGATTTTTGAATATTGAATTGAATTGAAAATTTCTTTATTCATCAAAATGCAAAAAATGCACAAAATACATCTGAACAGTGTCAAATTGAAACAATTATTATTAATATCGTCACAAAATCATCCTTTACACATAAAGAAGTCACAAATTTTGATAAAAAACAAGACAAAATAATATTGTTAATCACGAAAATTTATAACAGAATCAAACAAAGTGCTGGTTGCCCAAAAGCCGGTTAAATTTTCATCGTGATTAATTCCACGAGAACTAATCAGGAAAGCCGTCTTATCAAAAAGGCCTTCTCTAATGGTTCTCGTGAAAATTAAAACGGTTGAAATTTTACCGACTTTTGTGCAACCGGGCCAAAGAGTTTTATTTAAGATGAGCAGCTGAGGATTAATAGGATTAACTGTACATGAACACGAAGATTCTAAAAAATCTCATATGATATGATTATTGAAAAATAAAAAATTCATTACCTGTGAAAATAGAAAGAAGCTGAACTGTTGAAAGTATGTCGGAAAATGTACATTACTCAATAACATTTTTTTAACTGTAATTGAATATTTTAAATTGTAAACTGACCTGTTGTAACCTGAAAGCTTGCCCATTACTGCTGTACTTCTTAGGAGACACATTTCTGTGAAGAATTTCCTGGATTTTTTTCATAACTTCATTTGTCTTTTCAGCTGAAACCTTCATACAAGGCAGAGCATCGTAGCTGGGAAACGGCATGTAACGGACGTATAGTTACTGCAAGATAAAATAAAATCATTAATTATGTATAAAGAGTATACACTAGTAAAAAGTGGACTAGCAATTCAATGTTGTGTTTTGTTAAAAATTTGATAAGAAGATCACATTTTTTAAAGATAGGAATCCTTGCTAAGGATGTCTTACCAAACTAACAAAAAATCGAGTATAGATATAGAATCTCAATGCAACCAAATCTCATTTAAGTTTAATCGGCAAAGCATTAAATGATAATCGTCTTTCTACAATTCAGAAAATTGAATTATCAACAATTAATTATGGATAATGACTTTGGATTATTCATTTTATTATAATTTGAATTATTCATATATAATTTATGACTTTGAATGTAGTTTGGTTATCATTCGTACATCACAAAATTCATTTACTTACTCTTATTTTGGAGTAAACATTTTTGATTTGGAGAATGCTTTTAAATTAAAAGAATTATTCATGATACACAAAACACAATCATTAAAATGATTGGGAAGGACCAACAGTCCCACAGCCCAAAACTGTTCCTTCCCCAAATTTTGATTCATACCCTAGTCCAAAAAGTAGGTTTTTTCCATTCACTAATTAAAAATTTGTTGTAATTAATCTACTGTTGTAACAATACCTATTTGTATCGTATACTCATCTTATTGTACAATTAGTGTTTTTTATAATAAATAAAAAGTAGAAGAGGAATTTCCATCATAAATCACAGCATACTTTGCTGATAAGAGCAAAGTAGAACTGAGAACCAAAGAGATGGCATCACATTGAAAACAGTGTCATGGTGTTTTGTTGAAAAAAAAATCTATCTTATAGCTAGGATTCCCATCTATCCTGAATCTATCTTATCCTATCTATTGCCAAAACTACTTTCCAAGATAAAATATGGGAGGTGGGAAAATATGCACTTAAAATATCTTACATGGGTACAAACCATGCAATACAGAAATAACAAGAATCATGTGGGCACTGAGAAGAAAAAAAGAGTCATAAAAAGAGAGAAAGAAAAATGTCATACGGAAACCTGGCTACAAATATCTATCCTAAATTAAGCCCTTCAGAGTGCTGCGGAATCTGCCACGAGAGAGCCCAAAGACGTCTAGGCGCCCAGAAAAGAGATTGAAAAGCCTTTGGATTCTATTAATTGGAGAGTTATAATGACTCTCTGTTCTGGAGCGTGTTACAAGAAAAGAAAATGAAGAACGACGAGCTAGGATGATATGTAGATATTAAGTTTAGAAAGTAAATAAGCAGAATCTATTTCATTGTTAAGTAAGTTGTAAAGGAAAATAAGGATCTGACATCCCTCCTTGATTTTAATGTTTCAATTCCAAATATACACCTCAGCGTATCAGTTGGGATATCAAATGGACAGTAGACAGTAAACTTCTTGTAATACATATATCTCAAAAATTTGTTTTGTAAACGCTCCAGAATGAGAATTTGGCCATTGCAATATGGATTCCAGATCAGAGGCATATTCTAGGAGATTTCTAACTAGTGACTGTATAAGAATAAGAGAGGGGCAACATCACTAAATGGTGAGCATGTCCTTAAGATGAAACCCATCTGCTGATTAGCCCTACTGCATATGAGGTCCACATGACAATTAAAAGTAAAATCACTGGTAAACACTACACCGAGATCTTTGAAAGTTTTCATCTCTTCCAAAGGGGTGCCACCAATATTATATATATTTTCAAAAGGAGCCAACTGTCGAGTGAAACTAATAACTTTGCACTTGGCCACATTTATTTTCAGTTTATTAGTTTCACACCAGACTAATAAACTATCAATACCCTCTGAAGGTTAATGCAATCATTGACATTCTTTATTTCTTGAATAGTTAACATCGTCAGCGTACATGAGGGCAGAAGAATTTTTAACAAATGAAGGAAGATCGTTAATGAATAATAGAAAAAGTAGTGGCCCAAGATTAGAGCCCTGTGGCACGCCAGATGAACATAATAAAAGGAATCAGATTTATGATTATGTATCACTAACATACTGCAATCTCAAATGTAAGTAACTCTCCAGAGTTTGACTAAGTTATCACAGAAACCCCATTACTCTGAGTTTCTTAACTAACAATCGTGATTTATTGTATCAAATGCCTTAGAAAGATCTGTATATATGGCATCAACCCTTCCCCCACCGTCTAACACTGTGGACACTTCATTGCTGAATACCATTAGATTAGTTACAGTGGAGCGCCCTGGTAAGAAACCATGCTGCTCCTCTGCAATAACTCTCTTGACCTGTCCAGTATAATTGCATGTAGTACTTTTTCAAAAATTTTGGAAAAAACAGTTCAAAATAGAAATAGGTCTGTAATTCCTTATGTCTGTTCTTTTCCCTGACTTAAAAACCGGGTTATTCGAGCATCTTCCATTTTTCAGGGAATTTAGAAGTTTTTATAGATAGATTGAAAATAAACTTTAAAGGTTCAAGAAGAACTGCTGCACACCCCTTAACAATAAATGTGGGAACAAAATCAGGGCCTTCAGAGCAACCAGATTTTATCCCGCTATAGCAGATAGATCTCAGCAGAAGAAAACA
>NW_024094949.1:0-8673 GCF_014356525.2 Nilaparvata lugens
CCACCAATATCGAATTAAGCTTTCTAGTGCAATCCATTAAATTTTCTACATGTGATATTTTTTCTCAAACAACTCGATCGTCCAATATCGAATAAAGCTTTTTACGTCATTAACAAATTAATTTGTACAAGGAGTATCCTCAGTTTTTCTCTCCATTAAGTGCTTCTTGTAAAAATTATAATAATAATAAAATAAATAAATTTTTCCTTACAATAGTGATTTGTTGAGTGATCTATATCATTTCAAAATTTATGTGTTCAAGCAATAAGCTACGAATCATGAACAAAGTCTATCAACTAACTTTCGAATAACACTCTCAATCATTATTCAGATAGAATTTTGTACTGAGGGCTCCTGAGAAACAACAATACCTCATGCTTCGCCTCTAATTTCCAAGGAATCCGCTAATATTCAAAGAATTTCCGACATTCAGCAAGTAATTTCCAAGGAATCCTTGCCACTAATTCGAAAGGACTCCTCAACATTTTATAAATTGGAAAGACCAGAGCTTATTTTTGGGGAAGCTAATTTGCTATTCGCTGATGGTAGAGCGAATTAAGAAGTTAACAAGTTACCAAGTATGCTGTGGTCTGTTATCCCCACCCCTCTTCTACTACTGCTTTCCTTCTTCCCCTCTTTTACCCCCGTTCTTCACCTATTTCACTTTCCCCCCGCCACTTCTTCTCCTACAGCAGATAAGTGAAACTTTTTTATTGAATTAGAATTCCGGAGAAAATGAATGAAGGAGCTCACGCCCATGTTGTTCCTATGTTCTTCTATTTTCCTTTCTACTTTTTCTTCTTATGAATCACCTCAACTCTTTTCCTTCTTCTTCTTCTATAATTTTCCATTTTCTTGTCTCAGTATTCCCTTCTACAAAGTCTCGTATCCTTGTTTTAATAATTATTACTAAACGAAAATCCAAATTAATCAATCACTTATGTACTTTATATTTGTACTTATTATTGCTTGTGTACATAAATTTTGAAATGGAATAGATCACATTCAAAATCTAGATAGTTTAATATAGAGAATTATCGGAATAATGGTTGAGTGTGTTATTTGCAAGTTAGTTATAAGTGATTGCTTGTGTGCAGAAATTTCAAAATTATGAAATAGATCATATTATTTAGAATCAAGATAACTCAAATTAATTAATTCACCCGAAGACTTCTGCTACTGCGAATATTGACAATTATAATTCAGGTGAATTGCAGCATTTAATTTGGATGATTCTCGTTTATTAATAATTATCAATTCATTAGTATTTGAATAATTGCAATATCTCAGTAATTTCCAACCATGTTTTATTTTTGCCTGTTCTTTTTGGCTCCAACTTCTTTTTACTCTTATTTTTCTAATCTTATTCTTTTATCGAATCAACTTCTCCTTCTTATTCTGATTTCTCTTCTAATCCTCTTCATTCCATCTTGATTCTTAATCTCCTCCAACAAAGCTCCCTCAACATATGTCCACTTTTTACTCTCTTTTAACAAGTTTTTTTCAACTCCTGTATCCTCATCCATTCTCATTTTCACTCAGTATCACATTTTTCCTCTCCGCTTCCAATCTTCATCTACCCCTCTCTCCATACCACACTTTTCCCTACTCTTCCCTCTGATTCTCCTCTCCTATTTCTCTCCCACTCTCTTCTCCCTCAACCTCTTTCCCCTTTCAACATTCCAGTCCACTTTCACCTCTCTTTCAACAACTTTCAACTCCTGTATCCTCACCCATTCTCTCCCAACTTTTTCCTCTCAGTTACCTTCCTATCTTCATCCCACTCTCTCAACACATCCACTCCACAATATCAAATTAGCCGACCCCAAAGTGGCTCGTCGGTAGACTTGTTCGAAAAAGTAATCGCGAACTAAGTTGGTGGTAATCGGTCAAGTTGCGAGGCGAAGTTGATTCCTGCGGACTTGGAAATTCAAGCACAAGCCTGCTACTTTGCGAATCTTTCAGGCTCAATTTGCTGCTGTCTCTGTCACTCTCTCTCTCTTTCTCTCAACATGAGAATGGCGAAATTAGGGCAGCATTCTCTGGATTTCTTCATTGTTCCAACGGTTAGCCACTAAATCAACCGGCCTCTTATTCATAATTGATTTTGAGTGGAATAACTTTTTGAAACATGACCGCGAAGTGATGATGTTGAATGAACTTTTCTTTCATTTCAGCATCCTTCTCCTTCTAATCTTTCTTCTCATACTCTTTCTCCTCCACCAGGCTCATCATGAGAATTCTATGTTGTGCTTCCAATATTATGTAGCTTTCATATTGATGGGATAATATAAGATATGGTTTTCGTCTCAAATATGCTTTCAATCAAATATATATAAAATGTATTATATATCAAAATTTGGGAACAGAATAGTTTTGGGCTATGCCTGTTATGCTTTCCTGATCATATTCATATGATTTGTGATTGTATCAACAAACGAATAAATAGTAATGAGAATTGATGCGAATTCTGATTTGGGAAAAGAATAGACTTGATCCCATTAACAAGGTATGGAAAAAGGATAGAAATCAGGCTGTCAAAGTGAACGACAATATAAAGCAAGATTTTCCTTGACCATGCAGCCACAGATTAACCAGCGACATCTATCAACAATGAAGATAACTGACATGTGAACTCGGCTCTTATATCTTGCTTGTGATTGGTTTGAGGCGTGGCTAGTGGAGGACGGACTTCAATGGAACGACCAATCATAAGGCGACATCAACTTCTGGGCTGTCTGATAGCGTTCTCTTTTGATTGGTTGAAATCTTCTTGTTCCTTTGTTGTAAACAAAACTATAATAAAGCTTTCGACGTTCTCAGATAGTTTATGACAATGTAGAAATATAAATAATTAGCAGAATATTTATAATATAAAACAAGTGAATTTTTCACTTTTATATGAGGATTATCGTTCAATCACTGAAAAATATTCCATTGACAAATGGAATATAATTTATCATTCCAAACAAGAATGAACAGTTAATATTACACATAATATAATTGATTACAGTCAATATTATCATTACAGTTCATATAATTGATTATTTCAAACAAGAATGAATAGTTAATATTACACGTACATTAGATATTCCGGTATCAGCTGTCCTCTATGGGAGACCGATACGAAGCAGAGAATCGGCAATGCTACTCAGCTATCTTCTTCCTTTACTGCCATTGAAAAGTGAACCTCAATTTAGAGATGATATAATTATGTTCCACGAAATAATATGGCTCATAGTTCTACTATGAACCAAGGTCTATAAATACAGGTTATGACACAGTCCCGTGATGCTTTGCAAAATCGCCATTTTATGGGGTTCTAGTTCACCAATTTTCGAATTTATCAACTTGTTATCATTATAGATTGAACAACATGATGTGTTATTTTGTTATATATTGTGCAAGGGATATTGCTTGGTTTTGAATTGTGAAATAAATTGTTCTGACAGAATAATAATATTTATATTCCAACTAGGAACTGAAATGTTGATTTTTAGATTTAATCGATCGGGAACTTAAAACTCTTTTTGAAGTTGGCCTCGCATATTTTTTCTGTCTTGTTTCAATGCCTCATGAATCATAATCCTTAAGCTACAAGAATAAGAACAATTTTCAATGATAAATAAATGAATAATTAAAGCATTTATCATTGAAATTTCAATAATCAAAAATTGAAAACCTGAATTCACATATTATCTGAACTAGAATATTGTTTTTGAAATGCTAATTTTGTTACTAGCAAATTGTATTAGATTGGTTTTTCAAATGTACCATCATGAAGACTCCATAAATGGTCGCTCCATAAGGAAAACGAGTGTCATGACCTGTATTTAAAGACCTTGCTATGAACGACTATAATAGTTGTTATATCTCATACTAAGTTCACTAATTCCTAAATATTCTTGTAATTTATTATATAAGAAGAAAACACAGTTTCATCTCATCTAATCTTTTCTAATTGCGAACTTTTATCATTTTTGTTGCAGTGATTATCTCAGATGCAGTAGCTGTCTCCGGCGGTGTTGCCAAACTTCCGTGTGACATCACCCCTGTCTCCCTCACCAACGGCGATCACCCCCATCTTGTCATCTGGTACAAAGATGGCAACGCGCTTCCCATTTACACGTGAGTAGCCCCACAATATTCACGTAACTTACAATTTACACACTTCCCATTTACACGTGAGTGAATCACAATTGAAAAGTGAATTACAATTTACACGTGAGTCACAATTTACACGAGAATTACAATTTAAACACTACTCATTTACACGTGAGTAGCCCCACAATATTCACTTAGCTTACAATTTACACGCTTCCCATTTTACACGTGAGTAGCCCCCCAATATTCACGTAACTTACAATTTACACGCTTCCAATTTACACGTGACTTAGCCCCACAATATTCAACTTAACTTACAATTTACACGCTTCCCATTTACACGTGAGTAGCCCCACAATATCCACGTAACTTACAATTTACACGCTTCTCATTTACACGTGAGTAGTTTCGCAATATTCACAATAAATCCACCCCTTATTTGATTCCACTTTCATGCTCTGATACCTTTTCTTTATTGCTGTAGTCACATAGGAATTCGTCTCTTTTTTATTATTGACGTGAACTCTGTTTGAAGTGTGTAAGCTACTACTATACCTTCCTTAAAAGTTTTCAAGTTTTTCGAAGACTGTCACCACACTGTTTTTGACAGACTTTCCACTCAAGTCTCATGAATGGAAATCAAGCATTTTTTGTGTAGTTGAGAAGTTGATATTGTGGTAATTATTGATATTGAATGAAAAAGACTAAGAAATTGTCAAAAAACCACTGATTTATTGATAATTAGAAACTAATCATAAATTCTAATAGATTTCTAATTATCAATAAATCAGTGGTTTTTTGACAATTTCTCAGTCTTTTTCATTCAATACGAAATCAAGCATACCAATTTCAACCCAAATTCCTACTTCCAAATCTATCTATATCTCCACCATGTAATCTACGAAATTCTAGCTTTTCTAGTTCAATCTTTCAAATTTCTCTGAAACAAGATATTTTGGCAGTTCCGATTTCATGAAAACTTTAGTCACCTTTTCAAAAGTTGAACTCCATATCTGGATATTTCCACTCTTTTCTAGTTTTTGTTTGATTTTTTGCATAGTTATCTTCATTACATTCTTATTCCTTGTACATTCCACATTCCCACATTCCACGTTTCATATCTACTCATTTCAATAGAACATGTTTAGGGTAAAAGCCTGTTTTTCTTTCCTGTATATTTCTTTTATATTTTCTCTTTTGTATTTTTTGTTTGTTTGCTCTGTGCAATAGATAAATAACACTCATATCACAATCATCATTCCATCTTCCTTCATCACTCACATCATCCTATATCATACTGTCTCTCTCTCTCCCTTCGCCCACTCACTTAGCTGGAGTGGGTTTCACTATATTCTGTCAGTATTAGTTGAATTAGAAGCACAGTTGCTATCTATATGAGGTGTGCTGACAGTGATAGCCTCGCTTATTTTATCACAAGTGCATTTCAAGATATATTTTTCTATCGGTTATTGAAAAAACAGCATTTTTTCTTGCTTCAACTGTAATCTTTCATGTGGATTTTCTCGTTTTTTGGGTAGTCCTTTTGTTTCTCTCTTTTCCTCTTACTTTCCTCCAATTCTCTAGCTTACACTCGTTTCCTCTCAATTTCCCTGACAATCTTGTCTTTCTCGAACCAGTCTCCTCTCTCACTCTCTCCACTCACTCACTCTCACTCTTACCACTCTCTCCACTCACTCACTCTTTCTCACTCTCTCTTTCTCTCTCTCTCTCCCTCTTTCTCTCTCTTTCTCTCTCTCTACTTGTGTTCGCTCTCCAGATGCCAGATACAATATTATCGATTCCATATTCGCGGGAATACATCATTGAACAGCTTTCTGAGAAATATCGTTTACGCTTGTTCCCACACTGGTGAGCCACTACTTGTTCAAGTTGAACTAGTTGTTCAAGTTACTTGCATCAAACCACTTCATGGAGCTGTTCAGTCAAGTTACAGGAATGAGGAAAGTAACAAAGATCAATGGAAAATAGACGGTAAAGATGTTTGTTTCCTCATCCTTTGGTCAAGAGCACCGTAAATTTCCATGAATCAACTCCAATATAATTAATTACCTTCAGTTGCTGGAGCCACATTATTCTGAGAAATATAATATCTATGAATCGTCTCCTATATGATTTACTTCACCTGCAGAAGCCATCTTGTTCTGAGAAATATAATATGAAATGAAATTGCATTCCCATCAGTAGCAGTCAACGTTGATGTTGTGGAACTTTTCCATAATTGAATAGACTTAGAACGTTGTCAAAAATCCACTTTAATTAAATTTAATTTAATTAGTCAACGTGTTCAATTCAGTGGGAATATTCATTTAGAAATAGAGTTCCAATGAGTTCTAATTGGAAAATTCCTAATTAGACTGGCCAAGGAAGTAAGAAAACTCTCATTCCAAGTCATGGAGATGATATTTCCACTGTACCGAACATATTCACTGATATTGCTTCCTACTGTGTGAATCCAGCGTAATTCAGCTACAATCAATGTGTTTTGGTTGGAGCACAAGTTGGTTATTGTGCAGGAAATACTGTGTCAAAACCAAGTGTATCTAGGAGAATGAGAGTCATATCCAATCAATTTTTCATGAAAAATTTTGGACTACACTTTTTTGACAAAATTTTGGACTACACTGCTGTGTAGTCTAGTGGAATGTTGAATTAATATGAAGAAAACGTCTTAATTTATTGCGTATGATATTTCAATTATCCTATACTATTAAACGAGCAACTTCTGTTTATATGTTCAGATGTTTGGATGATCATATGTTTAGATGTTTATATGTTTTCGCCCCACTTGGATGTAATGAGCTGGTTTACGTGCGTCATATGGAGGCCGAAAGTGATTGTTTTCCGACCAGGCGGTAAAACTTTACGGCCCTAGGGCTGCAAAATGACCTTGAATAACAGCTGATCGTGTCCGATCTCACAAAAATCATAGAGATAATCTCATAACGACTGTAATAATCTATATAATTATGTATCGTGAATCGCGGTATCATGTCTATAATATATTTTATGAATTACTGTTTCATAATTTAATATTTATTATTGTGTTTTTGATATCAACAATAGAATACGATGATATCTCCATAGCCTCAAAAATATAATGTTGGCTGCATTGTCCATTGTCAGAAAGGTAAGTATCGCAAGTCTTTTAAAGTGAAGAATCGAATTTGAAATCAAAGTACAATAATTGTATCAATATTTAAAGTGAGGTAGAGTAATAATTGTTTCTTTTTTATTATCGAATTCCACTTCTTAATGCAATACAATCAACAATAATAATAGGAAAATACAGCAGAGATCTAAAGTTAAGGTAAGCCTACTGGTGAAACTCAGCCTTGACTGAAAAATTCCTAGTAATTTTTCCGTAATTCATTATTAAAACTTTTAGATAATTTTTCTTCAATATCAAACCATATAGAGAAAACATTAGGCCCACTCAAGATTGAATCTTCGAATGTTTTCTCTATGATTTAACTATTTTCAGAGCAATATTTTGTTGTGAAAATGCCGGCAACCGGCTTCAAGTTTGCCGCTATAGGCCTACACTATATATAGTAGCCTACATACATTACCTGACTTACAGGCCTCTTCGATCAAGAATATGCAATGGCCGAGAGCGTAAAGGCGTAATACATCAGAACTCAAAGTTCAGTGAATTACAAACATGATCTAGGTTCAATGCACTTTTATTAGCTATTTTTTATATTAGTTACCGTATTTATTTCAATCAATTTTTTAGATATTTTTGAGACAAAGTTGGAATATGCATTATATTAATTTTTTAATCACATTATTCAATGCACATTTCTAGTTCGAACCTCGTCATGACATTTTTTTTTTGTCGATGAATTTCGACTTTTATAGCTATTTTTTATATTAGTTACCGTAATTTAAATTTCAATCAATTTTTTAGATATATTTTGAGACAAAACTTGAAATATGCAATTATATTAATTTTTTAATCACATTATTTCACATAGTAATGAAATTCTATCCATGAGATATTGCACCAGGCGCAAAGCGCGAGCTATAAAAATTCAAACAATTATTCGAAATATTAATAGTATAAAAATATTGTCACTATTGTAAATTATTAATTAGTAATATTGAAATTAATTGACAGTGAAAGTTGTCATAACCAAGATTCAAACTATCAAAATAGGCTGTTTGAATTTTATTTATTTTTTATTTCTTATATATTGGAAGTTTTTTTTTGGTGTGGCGAAAATAGCGTTCGCACCATGGGCAAAAATGTATTTCCGGCTCTCAATCTTTTCTAGTCCTCGGCCTACGGCCTCGGACTTAAAACCGATTTCGAGCCGGAAATATCTCATTTTCGGCCCTAGGTGCGAAATATACTATTGTATTTCACCGGATCTTGAAATCGGCTCTAACGATTCCACAGATCCAGAACATAGTAGGTTCATAATATGAAGATTCGATTGCACTAGGTCTCATCCCTGTGAAAACTCGCTGAAGGACATTGAAAGGATAATTATTATTCATCCTTTGATATTGTATTAAATTACTCAAAAATTTTCTAATTAATGG
>NW_024094950.1:0-9804 GCF_014356525.2 Nilaparvata lugens
ATTGTAAACTATCTAATATTCGTAATGTTTAAATTGATGTTGTAGTTTTAGTTTTTTGGGGAAAGAACATTTGTTTATTTGTATTTTTTTATTTAAGTGTAAGTAGTGTTCAAGTGTTAATTTATTAAAAAGTATTGACATTTGTAGTTTAGTTTTGTTCACTAGACAACACACTTCACTACTATTCTCATAGTAGTGAAAACAGTTACTCGACCAAGTAGAGTAGAGTAGAGTTGGTATGCCAGTACTCGACCACTAACTCTACTTGTGAAAAGAAGGCTTTATTGAGTTTCAGTAAAATTTCAGTACCCTCATGGAGAAAAGTGAGTATTCTATTTGATTGGTCAGAATTATTTATACTCTTGTAAACTAATTAAATAAATGAATGAAATAATATATATAAAAGAAATAAATAATAAAAAATCCAATAATAAATTATTTATTTCTTGGTCGAAATCCCACAACTTCATTCGACATGGTCAAATATCCTGTCTCGTGAAATATTCCAGTTGTCTCTCTCCTCTCAATCTATTTGTCTCTCACTTGCGTCTCTTCCTCCTCCCTCCTTTTCTTATGTTTTCTCCCTCTCTTCTCATCCCTTCCCCCCGATTGGAGGCACTTGACACCTGCAATGTTTTAGGCTTGTGATGTCACAACACTCATTAGTGATTGTGAGAGCCAACCACCCCTCAGCCCTTACCCCTTACCCCGTCAGCCATCAACCCCTACTAGCCAACACACCTATTCAAAAACTCACCCGCTCAAGAGAGATTCCATTTTCTCTCCAGAGTGAGATAGAGGAAGAAGGAAGGAGAAGGAAATAAGAGAGAAAGGAGGGAAGTGTGGAAACGAGAGAGTGATGAAATACATGGGAGGATGGAAAAGAGAGTAGAGTCTTCAGTAGAGAACGATGCTGTGAGGAGAGTTGAATCATTCTCTAGAAAGAGAAAGGAATGGGAGATAGAAAAAAGAGGGATTGGATACATAAAAAGAGCAGAAGAGAGATAGCCTTCAGTAGAAGGATGATGGAGAGAGATGGAAGAATCTTAGAGCTGAACTATCCAAAAAGAATGTGGAGGAAGAAAGAGGAAAAAGAAACTGTGGAGGACAGAGAGGACAGAGAGAGAGAGAGAGTGAGAGAAATAATACACGGAAAGAAGAACAAAGAGAAAAGCTTAGAAGTAAAAGGATGATGGAGAAATATGAAATATGATATGAATATGGAGTCCACAGAGGGGAATCTCCCAATAGATGAAAAATGAAGAATTGATTGATTGATTGAGTACTTTATTTATGTAGATTACAATATATACTGGCTTATACACATTATATACAATAGCTCACAATACAGCAAAATTATAGATGAATTTACATAATATAACCTAAGAAAATAATTATTGGACTGTATATGATATGAAAAAGCAATTTGTAATATAATAACTATAGATAATATTATAGTGGTAGCTCTACATAAATTGGCGGAGCTTTGGACATATCAATGCCATTCTTCGGAAAGAATATTAAAGATATCCTCCCCACTAACTCTCTACCAAAAGTGTGGAGGAGAGAGAGAGGGAATACAGGGAAAGAAGAACAAATGAAAGTTTGGAGAAGAGAGAGAGAGAGAGGAAATACACGAAAAGAAGAACAGACAGAAGAAAATAGAAGTAGGAGAAACCATGATAGATGATGGAGTTCACCGGGCTGAAATCTACAAATACAATCTACAGGTAAAAAACGGAAAAAGATATCCTCCCCACTAACTCTCTACCAAGTGTGGAGGAGTGAGAGAGGGAATACAGGGAAAGAAGAACAAATGAAAGTGTGGAGGAGAGAGAGAGGGGAAAATACACGGAAAAAGTACAGAGAGAAGAAAATAGGAGGGTAGAAGAAACCATGATACATGATGGAGTTCACAGGGCTGAAATCTACAAACAGGTGAAAAATGGAAATGAGAAAGAAGATAGAGAGAAAACACATGGAAGAGGTACAAAGAGGAGAGGCAAGAGGTAGATGGACGATGGAAAGAGATGAATGATTATGGAGGGAAGATGGATAGAGCATAGATGAATCAATAAATGACTAATTGGAAATAGAAAGAGAATGAAGAAAGGAGGAGCAAAATAGAGTTAGTAGGAGAGAGGATAATAGAGAATACAAGATAAGAAATATGGATAGGATGATGAGGTTAGGGAGACGGGGAGGAGGAGGTTTTTGAGAAGGAGAAGAGAAGAAGAAGAAGAAGAAGAAGAAGAAGAATAAGAAGAAGAAGAAGAAGAAGAAGAAGAAGAGAGAGAAGAAGAAGAAGAGAAGAGAAGAAGAAGAAGAATAAGGAGAAGATGAAGTGGCATTACAAAAATGAAAGAATATGAGTAGATCATTTCTAATTTTCCCCCAATAAGAGAGGATTTTGGGTGTAGATTAGTGTATGGCCCCTCTGCAGTGAACAATGGCCTCTTCTTCATAAATAATAATCCTACATCTGGATGTTTCCCCATACTTATGTCGTTCATTTTTGGCAATGCGCAAATAATGCGTTTCCCCTTCGAATTACTTTCACTACTTTTTCTGTTTCTCCTCCTCCTCATCTTTCTCCTCCTTCTCCTCCTTCTACTCCTTCTCCTCCATCTCCTCCTTCTCCTCCTTCTCCTCCTCTCCTCCTTCTCCTCCTTCTCCTCCTTCTCCTCCTTCTCCTCCTTCTCCCCTTCTCGTCCTCCTTCTCCTCCTTCTCCTCCTTCTCCTCCTTCTCCTCCTTTTCTTCGTTCTCCATCTTTTTTTCGACTTTCATCTCCTCTCCCTCCTTTCACACTTTTTCATCTTTATTCTCGTTCTCCTTTTTTCCAGAAGCAAAATCCATTAGAGCTACATGTACTAGACCTTAACATTAAGACACCAGAATAGGATACCAAGTGTTCGAGCGAATTGCCAATCATAAGTTAGCAAAATCTTTAGCTCAGAAGCCAGTCCTTAAGTCTGGTTTTTATTAGTAGAGTTAAAGGTAAAGTTCCCTGGGCAAGTACTAACTATCTTGTGAACTCTCCCAATAAAAACGATCATGGTAGAAAAAAGTAAGTTCGTATGGTTTGTTGGTGGGGAGTCTCTTGCGGGAAGGTCCCACCGCCTGAATATATAATTTAAGCCGTCAATGGGCCTTACGACCTTCATACTTCATGGTAGAGTAGAGTCATGATAGATTACTAGTTTCTAGTAGAGTAGAGTGGGATAGCAACGTCGGATAGTAATCTATCACTTGCCTTCCCCCACCATCGCTTCTCACTCTGATGATGAAAAGAGTCTCGAACTAGTAGAGTAGAGTCTTGCCGTATAGTATCAAGTTTAAGGAGTATTGTTATTTAATAAAAAGTATTAATACATTACAAAATGTTGATTTATCAACTTACTGAACACTAACTAATTAATAATCCGCACAAAATAAAAACAAAACCCACTCTAGAACATGGTAGGCCATAGTGGAGTAGGTCAATTTCCACACAGAAAACACCAAACATGTAGAGACACAATTCAAAAAATTAACACAAAATAAAATTAAGAAAATTATAAATTTTTATTGAATTTTGAATTTAATTCAAGGAAATTATAAGAAATTTTTATTGTAACTATTGTATGTAATTGTAAACTATCTAATATTCTGTAATAAATTGATGTTGTAGTTTTAGTTCTTTTGGGGAAAGAACATTTGTTTATTTGTATTTATTTATTTAAGTGTTAAGTAGTGTTCAAGTGTTAATTTATTAAAAAATATTGACATTTTGAAGTTAGTTCTGTTCACTAGACAACACACTTCACCTACTATTCTCAATTGTTGTGGAAAAAGTTACTCGACGAAGTAGAGTAGAGTAGAGTTGTATGCCAGTTACTCGACCACTAACTCTACTAGTGAAAAGAAGGCTTTATTGAGTTTCAGTAAAATTTCAGTACCCTCATGGAGAAAAGTGAGTATTCTATTGTGATTGGTCAGAATTATTTACACTCTTGTAAACTAATTAAATAAATGAATGAAATAATATATATAAAATGAAATAAATAATAAATAAATTCAATAATCAATTATTTATTTCTTGGTCGAAATTCCCGCAACCTTCATTCGACATGGTCAAATATCTGATCTCGTGAAATATTCCCTGTTGTCTCTCTCTCTCAATCTATTTGTCTCCCACTTGCGTCTCTTCCTCCTCCCTCCTTTTCTTTATGTTTTCTCCCACTCTTCTCATCCGTTCCCCCCGATTGGAGGCACTTGACACCTGCAATGTTTTAGGCTTGTGATGTCACAACACTCATTAGTGATTGTGAGAGCTAACCACCCCTCAGCCCTTACCCCTTACCCCGTCAGCCATCAACCCCTACTAGCCAAAAACCTATTCAAACAACTCAACTCGCTCAACACAGATCCCAGTTCTCTCCAGAGTGAGATAGAGGAAGAAGGAAAGGAGAAGGAAATAAGAGAGAAAGGAGGGAAGTGTGAAAAGAGAGAGCGATGAAATACATGGGAAGATGGACAAAGAGAGAGCAGGCTAGAGTCTTCAGTAGAGAACGATGCTGTGAGGAGAGTTGAATCATTCTCTAGAAAGAGAAAGGGAATGGGAGAATAGAAAAAAGGGGATTGGATACATAAGAGCAGAAGAGAGGATAGCCTTCAGTAGAAGGATGATGAGAGAGATGGAAGAATTCTTAGAGCTGAACTATCCAAAAAGAATGTGGAGGAAGAAAGAGAAAAAGAAACTGTGGAGGACAGAGAGACAGAGAGAGAGAGAGAGTGAGAGAAAATACACGGAAAGAAGAACAAAGAGAAAAGCTTAGAAGTAAAAGGATGATGGAGAAATATGAATTGATATGAATATGAGTCCACAGAGCTGGAATCTCCAATAGATGAAAAATGAAAGAATTGATTGATTGATTGAGTACTTTATTTATGTAGATTACAATATATACTGGCTTATACACTATATACAATAGCTCACAATACAGCAAAATTATAGATGAATTTACATAATATAAACTAAGAAAATAATTATTGGACTGTATATGATATGAAAAAGCAATTTGTAATATAATAACTATAGATATATTATATATTGTACATCTACATAAATTGGCGGAGCTTTGGACATATCAATGTCCATTCTTCGGAAAGAATATTAAAAATATCCTCCCCACTAACTCTCTACCAAAAGTGTGGAGAGAGAGAGGGAATACAGGGAAAGAAGAACAAATGAAAGTTTGGAGAAGAGAGAGAGAGAGAGAAAATACACGAAAAGAAGAACAGACAGAAGAAATAGAAGTAGGAGAAACCATGATAGATGATGGAGTTCACAGGCTGAAATCTACAAATACAATCTACAGGTAAAAAACGGAAAAAGATATCCTCCCCACTAACTCTCTACCAAAAGTGTGGAGAGTGAGAGAGGGAATACAGGGAAAGAAGAACAAATGAAAGTGTGGAGGAGAGAGAGAGAGGGGAAAATACACGGAAAAAGTACAGAGAGAAGAAAATAGGAGTAGAAGAAACCATGATACATGATGGAGTTCACAGGGCTGAAATCTACAAACAGGTGAAAAAGGGAAATTGAAGAAGATAGAGAGAAAACACATGAAAGAGGTCAAAGAGGAGAGGCAAGAGGTAGATGGACGATGGAAAGAGATGAATGATTATGATGGGAAGATGGGTATAGCATAGATGAATCAATAAATGACTAATTGGAAATAGAAAGAGAATGAAGAAAGGAGGAGCAAAATAGAGTTAGTAGGAGAGAGGATATAGAGAATACAAGATAAGAAATATGGATAGGATGATGAGGTGTAGGGAGACGGGGAGGAGGAGGTTTTTGAGAAGGAGAAGAAGAAGAAGAAGAAGAAGAATAAGAAGAATAAGAAGAAGAAGAAAAGAAGAAGAAGAAGAAAAGAGAAGAGCAGGAGAAGGAGAAGGAAGAGGAGATCTATCCATCTCCCCCAGGGCAAACATTCAAAATAAGTCGAGGCTTAATTTTGGAGAGCCAGTCCTAATGAATAGCCTACTGGCTTGTGCACTGCAAACAACGAATATGAATATAAATGGTTGCTCTCTGCTTTCAGGGGTTGTCAAACCCCCCACCCCTTCACCATTCAACTACCCGATATGACGTCATCGCTCTATTCAAATATGGATTATTAGGAGGGGTGGTGGTTTATTTTCGAGAGGGTTTATGGTTTATGGCTTGGTTCAGGCTGGGATGATTTCGAGATTGACGTAGTCATGGAGTAGACATGAGAAAAGTAGGATAAAAAAATTGAAAATAATATTCAATAATAATTTGTACCAGCTTCTAGCTAAAAGGGGTAATTGGTAGATAAAGAACTGTGACATCTTGGGCCGTTTGCACAGTCAAAGCTTAAACTCGATTTAATCAGCTGGTGACTTACACTCAAAATGAAAATGGACACATATAACAAACTAGACTTGATACGGATTTAATCAAGTTTAAAATGAAATTTAGTTTAAACTGTCACAGTGCAAACGACCCTTACAGTCTAAACTTCAAATTTTATTTAAAACTGGATTAAATCCATATTATGAAGCGTTTGTTATAATGTGTTTCATTTTGAGTTCAAGCCATCAGCTGATTAAATTAAGTTTAAGTTTTGACTGTGCAAACGGGACATAATTGGATCTTCAGGGCCGATTTCCGAGCTCGGGATTTAGCTGATTTCTAGACTGCAAACAGCTAAATTCAGAAACTTGGCTTTATGACACAAAGATCGTAACTGATCCACAAAAACGTTGACTGCGCATGCGTAACTATTGGCTACTTTGACCTATAGTGAGGTCGACAGTATTCGATCAACTTTGGTTTTGCGATCCTTGTCTATCATTCGTCAAAGCCGGTGGTACTATCCTTTTCTAGGTCCACAATGATGCCAATTATGTTTTTGACAGTGTAGAAATATAATTAATCAATGCAGAGAATTGGCATCGCTATTCTCCTATCTTTGACCACTGCCATTATAACGTGGACCTCACTATAGGAACTTGTCAAGCTCGAGCTCCGTTACACGCTCTGTTCACGTTCCACTCTTGCTCCACCTGCGATCATCAATCGATCTGCTCGAGTAACGTTCGATTACGGAGCAGAACGAAAATCTCTACGCACCTTTAGAAATACTAATTAATATATTATTCATTCTAGTATAATGAACGCAAGAAATATATTTCTATACTTCGATCTGGGCCAATAGATTTTGACCACAGCACAATCACATGGCCACCCCATCTTCCGGTCGTTACGATAAGCCGTCGATCCCGTCTACCTTAAAAGTAGTCGTCATCTCTCATCATCATCCCTCTCACTCATTACCCATGCACAAGCCTAAGAGCTATGTAGGCATCTACAACTTATGTAGAGAGAAGTTGTGTGTATTTTTGGTTCAACATTTATAAAATGATTTGATTAATTCAATGTGAAGTGATAATTAGTGTTATATTTTGGTGTTCTAATTTCTCTAAATTCAAAATGTTTATATTATATTATATAATTATACTATTACTATATACTATATACTATATATATATTTGGACGAAAATGAACTTGAACGTTTTACAGTAGAAACATAACCTATTTTTTGGACATTTTATTAATTTATCAAAATTGGGAATGGAATAGATTTGGGTCAAGCCTGTTGTTCCTTCCTAATCATATTTATATGATTTGTGATTCTGTCCACGAATAAATGAGTAAATAAATGAATCATAACCCTAAGTATAATTATTATTTCTGCAGTAGGTTTATTGAGAAAAATCACAGTCCCAAAAATTATCTTCAACGGACCGCACTGTGGGTGGAATTTTCACAATAAATCCTACGATTGAACCTTTCAATTTCAACTATTTTGAGTAGACCTGAATTAAGCTGTTGGGTAAACTCAGTCTACCAATTCTATTATATTATAAAGCGACAGACCACTTTGAGAGATCCTGTGTTGTCGTCGTTCTAGAACAAAGGCTTGTTTTGTCGGTTGATAGCTGAAGTGAAATGCAAGGCAAGTGCTATGCTAAGATGAAAATTATAGAATAGAAAGGATGGTGGAGAAGGGAAAAAGGAGGATGGATTCAAAGAATGGAGTGAGAAGGAGATGAAGAAAAGAAAAGAAGACAGGAGACGAAGAAGAAGAAATACCTAGAAGAAGATTGAGAAGAAAAACGAGGAAGATCAGGTAGAGGAGAAGAATGACGTGAAATAATGAAACAACATGATAAACGAGGCTAAGGGAGGTGTGGAGATGATGTGGAGGAGGAGGAGGAGTCAAGAAGAAAGAGGAGAAGGAGGAAGAGAACAAGCAAGAACAGGTGGAGGTAAAGAATGATGTAAAGAAGATCATGATTGAGATGAAGGGGGTGTGTAGTAGATAAGGAGAACGGAGAAGAAAAGAAGAAGATGAAGAAGAAGAAGACGGAGAAGAAGAGGAGCAACAACAACAACAAGAAGAACTAGAAGAGCAAGAAGGGGGAGAAGATGAGAAGAAGAAGATGGAGAAGGAGAAGGAGAAGAAGAGGAAGAGAACGAAAAGAAGGAGTGGAAGAAGAGATGAAGCAAAGCAGCTTCGAAGAGACGAAAAGTGGAGTCGAGAGAAAGAGAAGAAGAAGAAGAAGAAGAAAACGATGAAAATAAAAGAAAAGGATTAGAGGACGACGAGGAAGAAAAATAACTGGAAGACGAGGAGGAGAAGGAATATGTCAAGTGTTAAACTAGATGATAAATTAGGTGAAGGAGGGTGTGGGAAGGGGTGTAAGAGAAGGTAGCAAAGAGAAGGAAAGAAGGAAAGAAGAAGGAGAAGGAGAAGAAGAAGAAGAAGAAGAAGAAGAAGAAGAAAAACGAGAAAAATAAAAGAAAAGGATTAAAGGACGACGAGAAAGAAAAAAATAACTGGAAGAACGAGGAGGAGAAGAATGATGTCAAGTGTTAAACAAGATGATAAATTAGGTGAGGAGGGTGTGGGGAAGGTGTAAGAGAAGGTAGGAAAGAGAAGGACAAGAAGGAGAAGAAGAAGGAGAAGAAGGAGAAGAAGAAGAAGAGAGAAAGAAGAAGAAAATGAATGAGAGGTGTATTGTTGTGAGATGCAAGAAATCTGATCCACAGTTGTACTAGAAAATGCCAAAACATCACAAAAGAGAAAAAGTGAATTCTGAATTACAGTAGTGATGAGTGTTCGAACAAAAACCCGGAATGTGATGGATTGTGAGAAATTTAATGTGATCTGAAATAATGGTCAAGTGAATTCCATATAGATGCTCAGTTACTGAGAATGAGCATTGTTTATGTTTTGGGAAGTTATGTGAGGAATTTGCAGATGTTTTACTCATTTTTTCCAGTCCTGTACTGATTTTAGTCTTGAGATTCATCTTGACCTTCAGTATTGTTTGACTGAGAACATTGATTTATTCAAGGAATGTTATCTATATCTATGATATAATGAAGAAAGAAAGGCTTATACACATACGGGATAGAAACATTTTACGAATGACGCAATCACGTCTGAACTACTGGACCAGTGAGTATGAAATATATACATTTGAATGTGTTACATTCTATACTCACTGTACTGGACTGATTAACTTGAAATTCTGCTATGAAATAGATTATGATACATTCTGAATTTACCGAGAATGGAAACAACAGCTTATTTTTGGCAACTAATCTATTTATCCAATTATCCAATCAATTTATTTCAGTAGGTCAAGTTACAATAAAATGGTTCCATTCTATAGGTGCGTACAGACTTTCACTCTGCTCCGCAACCGAACGTCACTCGAGC
>NW_024094951.1:0-10077 GCF_014356525.2 Nilaparvata lugens
TGGACCGCTGCCGATCAAAAATTTTTGATCTAAAGAAGAAAACCACGACCACCAAGGAATTTCACGTGAGTTATAAGTTTAAAGGGGCCCCAATCTACGCTTCGAAAATATTTCAGTGCAGAAAAATATAAATTTTCTTCGTTAAATTATTGGCCACGCCGACAAGCGCTTTTAGTTTAAGAGCCTAGAATTTATCCTATGAATTTATAAGAATTGTAGTTGATTAGCTATCCTCCGCTGCCAGAACCACGACCCCGAGCAAACTTTTTAAAAATATTTTTATAATCATTTTCACTATTTTTTCAAAACTGTTAAATTTTATCAATTGTAAAATTCTGTCGAATCACGCATGGTATCATGCAAGCACAAGAAAATTTTTAACTATTTGGTTAATGCTAAATTATTATCAACCTGTAAATCAAATTCTGAATCTGCACTGTATGATCATATATTTTTATAATATATTTCAGTTTTGTTAATTCGCTTTCTGAGTTCGATTATTTCTGAGCCTGTCAATTATTGTGTCTGATACGTTCTATATCATCAAGAACCGATCGAATACGATCATTGAAATAATTGAATTAAGCTGGATATTGGAACAGGTCTAAGTGGATGTAGCGAGTGGGGTCAGATCGAGATATTTATTCTTTGTCCTTACCTGCTCAATATCAGCTTTTATCTGTTACCACCTCGACTTAGGAGCGAACATCAATTGTACAGCAGATGCAGCCAGAGATCATATAAATTCCTACAATAGAGCTTAACCCGACAAGACTCTGTTCTCGAAGTATATTCTGAACGATATTTGGTCCAATACCGTATTTAATCCTTCAGAACTTATTAGAGACGCAGTCCCGTAAATTATCTACATCGGGATTTTTGCTCGACCTGTATGATTTTGTATGCTCATTTCACAGGTAATAATTTTAAGGTATCCGTATTCAGTGTTTAGCAATCGCTACACTGCTTATAAAAATTTCATCATTATACAATCTGTCATTAGAAGAATCAAGGGTGAGCGAGCGTTTAGGCCTCCCGCGATTCCGACAATTGTATTGAATCTTGTAGTGAATCAATCAGTCTGGTGTACACTCAGCGTCCACGCACGCAGTTACAAAATTTATAGCCTCTACCCCATTGACTCAGTACAAGATTCACCCTACATACGTGAGGCATTTAAATACAGTATTACATCACACTACATGTATTGTCCTATCCTTGGAGGTGAGAGTGACTCCCCCAGGAAGAGCTTCACATGATTGCCAGCCCAACGTGAGGCATTCGGATACAGCACTACATGATTTGGCAAATCTCTCTACATATGTGAGGCGAGTAAAAATCACGCTCCACATGATTGGCGCCAACAGTGATAGGCATTGAAGAGGTGGATAATCGACTACGAGGATTATTTAGTTGCTCAGTATACTATAGCGCTGACAACGAGAAAATTTGAAAAAATTCATGGTGTGAATTTCTTTGAATTGAATATTAACTGTTCACTGTTATACAAAACAGCAAAACGTGCCATACCCAATTTTTGAACGGAAAAGAATTTATCGATTGATGAATTTTTAGAGAAAGAATCGAACTCAGAATTTTATTATTGTGTTATTCGAAATTGGTCATACTATAAGTCATAGTATAAGAAATATCATAAGAAAGGTCATATTATTGAAGAATATTAGGTCTATATTGAAACAATTTATAAAATTTACGGAAAAGAGGATTGAAGTTATCTACATTTTAAAAAATTTTTTAAAGCATAAAGAGGGAAGTAAAATCAAATCACAGATATATTGCGGAATAAGTCAAGCAGAACACTGGCTTTTATATAAAATTTTGCGAAGAATACTAGCCCTATATAGAATTGCGGCGAGAACTATAAGAGTAAAATATTTCAATAATAGTAATAATAAATTATAAGAGACGTACCTTCGTTACCGCATAAGTTCCATTGTATCCTGTATGTTCTTATCATTTTATGTTAACGATATTGCTAATTGATTCACTTCATCACTGAACATTATTGAATCACACTTTTGTATTTCTTCATTGAACGAATTTTTTCGCACTATTTCAATTTTTGATCATTCACTTATAATCGTTTCACATAACCTCACATGTTTGCGATCGTTTCAACACACTTACATCGTTATACCATCCAATAAATTATGGAAGAACCACACAGCATCCTGGAGGCCACATCAGCGATGTCGGGACGGAGGAGTGCGCGGGAGAAACGCCCATGTACCACCGTTCCAGAGGTCCGGACGCCAGCATCTCATGTCAGAACCATTGCGCCAACCGAAGACCACCACCCACCTTTCCGGCAAGAGATAAACATCAGACTGAAAGCATTCACGATGCATATGATGAACGCAAACGATCAAAGAAGACCATACGCCGTTTCATGCCAGATGGAAACATCATCCTGGAAGCAATATAAGCACATAATTAAGAAAACAACAAGCAAGAGAAGAGATAATTAAGAAACAAACAAGCAAGAGAAGAGATAATTAAAGAAACCAAACAATCAAAGGAAGAATAAAGAAGGAAATTCAAGAGGTAAAGAAAAAAGAAAAGAAACAATAAGAAACACTAAACAATATGATTACAGATGCCAAACAAACAAATGAAAAACTAAAGGGAAGGTATGAACAGAGTTTTGAGAAATTGGATCAACGGTCGAAGGGAGCAGTGGAAGAAAGCAGGACGGTAACACGGCACATTGAGGAGGAATGTCAAACAATTAAAATCAATATTGGACCAGTGATCGGGCCCATGCATGCGAAAGCGAACATATTTGAAGAGGAGGTCATAAAACAAGCAAGTGAACATGACACATATAAGGAAGACCAACCTACCGAGAATATCAAGACTGAAGTCGCACCGCACCCCGCCGAATGCCGAGAGGGACCGGACGACATCACCAGCCAAGCTGAGGACGTCATTCATGGCATGGAGGGACAGCCCGCACCACCACCCACAGAACGCCGAGAGGAGCCGGACGACATCACCAGCCAAGCTGAGGACGTCATTCATGGCATGGAGGGACAGCCCGCACCACCACCCACAGAACGCCGAGAGGAGCGGACGACATCATCCGCCGAGCTAGGACGACATCCATGGCATAGAGGGACAGCCCGTACCACCGCGCGCCGGACACCAGGAGTCCAAGGACGCTGCCGCCGAGTAGAAGAGCAGCCCGGACCGACGACCACCCACATCTCCCATCCACCAGGACAGCACCTACAACAGATAACCCGATACTCATGAAGATAACCCACAAAACAATAGAAGTAAAACAGAAACCCACAACAAATCAAAATCACAATTGAAAGTAAAAACCTACAAAACAAAACAACACACAAGCAAATAGTAGCTCCACGGAAAGAAGAAGCATTAATAGAGTTCATTTACACCGCCGTCATGTGAGACTAAAATTGAATATCAAATTTCTCCCCGCCACGCAGAAAAGAAAAACGGCCTCAAGAAGAATTATCTACATCGCCGTCATGTTAGGCTAAAATCTGACATCAAATCTTTACCAGCATGCAAGAAAAAAGGAAGACGGCATCAGAAAGGACCTACAATCACCGCAGTCATGTCCAGTTAAAATCAAGCCGACTGTACACCACCATGCAGAGAAGAAAAGATCATTTGAAAAAACCCACAGACACCACCGGCATGTCAGGTTTAAAAATATCAAACTGCATGTTACCGGCCGACAAGAGGAAATGAATTGTAGGAAATGATCTACACCACGGCACATTCGTTTTAAGCCAAGTTTGATAAAACGGATAGTTGCAAATGGAATGGAAACTTGAAACAATACCGAAATCAAATTTAGATGGGGCTTAAGAATAATCTTTTAATTAACTGGAAGCTACGTTTGTGGATTATATCAGCTATCAAACTTCTTCATAGTCACAGCCTACCCATCGAATCATATCTTAGCAGACTGGCATCTTTCTACTGCAGCCTAATCAACATAACCTAAACTTCGCCGCATCTCAACTAATAAGAAAAATTATCAATCTACATCAAATAAAGAATCGAAATCAACTTGATAACAGAAGAAAATAAAACTACGAAACAACTTTAAAAATTACCAACCTAATCAAGCCATCTGCCTCATGTCATAGTCATCATAGAAAAAATCGCCTGGTATCATCTGCACAACTGAAAAACAGAACAAATTATATTATCCACAAAATAATTATAAATAGAATAACATGAAGTTAGTAGTGAATAGGAGGAAAGAAAATAAACAAGTTTATTTGAAAAAATGTGTAAATCTAACCTGAAATACAGAATCAATAGAAAAATCTATTCAGAGTCAAAGCCTGTTCGATAATTTTCTTCGTCACACCAACAATGTGCGAAATCATAGAGTCAATGTTAATGGAATCAAAGCAATATCGTTATTCAATTATTGTAACCTATTATTTAATGTGAAATTATAAGTAAAAAACGCAACCAAAAATATATATTTATGTTAAATTGCACGAAATGCGCATGTTCTATGTCATATAAATGTATCTCTAAAAAACTCCAAAGAAAATGAAATTCTTACCTTCAAATGTGAAATTTATTATTGTTGCATCAAAGATCACGAATTGTAATTCAAATGATGAATAATCTTGAAGTCTTTATTTGTAACCAGCATTGATAAAAATCAAAAAAACCCTTCAAGTGTAACCCTGTTTGTACACAACGTACTAAGCGCAAATAAGAAATTGCTCGTCAAACGGTAGACAATTGTCAAGTCACCGAAGTTAAATCACACTCTCACCCAATTTATGTAAAAGCCAGAATAAGAGTCGAACTGTAATAACCATGAAAAATGATGAAAATCTATATTTGTTGCAAATACTGTTCGAATCTTAAGAGTAATATGTGAAATTTTGTATATTTGTTATAGTTATGGGTCTGCTCATAAGCCACCCGTGAATGGAAGTTGTGGAGTTGTTTTAATGAAGGATCCAAGAGACCTCATAATTATTGTATTTCGATTGTATCCAATGGAAGGAACAATCAATTATTTTTTCTCGTAGCCAAAAGTGCACGATATATTGTTTTTAGTGTTAATGTGGAGTTTTCGTAGATAAGGAGATGAAATGGTGTATTCATCACAATATCGGATTTTTCAAATAGTCATTGTTTCGACTCGTCTCCCAATTACCTATTTAAAATATCCTGGGGGCTTTTGTGTGATGAATCTTTAAATAGACCTCATGAGAAGAGAAAAATTGTGATTACCTTTTAAAATGAAAGAATTTGCTAAAGGAATAGTTAGCGACCGAGCGATAAAGCTTACTTATCAGTAACTGTATATTAGATAAGAGTACCGTTCTGTACTGAATATTTTCTAGAAAATTATTCAATAAAATTATATTATTCTGCAAATAAAGCACGAATTATTTATGAATTGCTCATTGATTTTGAGGTTACACTTTGTTACTATCGATCAGATGTTTTAAAACAGTTCGAACGCAGCTGACTGATTCAAAGTATTGTCAAAAGTCATGCTGGCTTCACGCAAGATATAATACCATCTCTAAAAATTATAAAACTATCAATAAAGGACCAAATTTCAAATAAAAAATAAAATGTATGTATTATCGTTGAAATTATTTATTATTTAAGAAATTAATATATGTCAGGTCTTATTGTAACTAACTAGGTCATAGCATGACAGTATATTATTGATAAAACGGCAGAAATTAATATAACAGTCTCAAACCTAATAAAAATTGTATAAGAATATTAATTTATTATGATTAATTCAACTGAACCACATGGTAATTAATCTCTTTGGCAAGCCTAAGCCAATCATAGTGCATAGAAATAGCACCAAAAAGGTGATCGTTTGAAAGCAACACATGTTAATCTACTATCAGACAACAACCTGCCTTATCATATACGCTAGCACATGTACATTGTATGAGAGGAACTATGTCTATAAGATTAAGCAGTTTTAAGAATTACATAAATTGAATTATTATTGTAATTAAAGGAATTATATTCTACTGCTTGCCACTGACGTCATGTCTACGTCACAATCGTTCTACCAATGGCAAATTTTCATGCAAATTATTACATCGAGATTCTCAGAAGAAAGGTCTAGCCAAGAAGCTAAGAGAAAAGACAGCACTTCCCTTTTGAAATCCTCACCGTTCAGATCTCTTTATAGTTACCAAGACCTATTCGTAAAATTTTCGTTCGATTTTATATGTTCTATTTGTGAGCCGATATTTTAGGCCAATCTATTTGTTATTTGTAAATTTATTTTCATCAATCGATAAATTAAAAGTTTAAAGTAAATTATCCCTTAATTAATTCGGTGAAGGAGATATTTAAATTAAAATTCCCCACGTGCTGAACCGAAGCCTGGACCCGCTGCCGATCAAACGATTTTTGATCTAAAGAAGAAAACCACGACCAAAGGAATTTCACGTGAGTTATAAGTTTAAAAGGGCCCCAATCTACGCTTCGAAAATATTTCAGTGCAGAAAAATATAAATTTTCTTCGTTAAATTATTGGCCACGCCGACAAGCGCTTTTAGTTATTAAGAGCCTAGATTTATTCCTATTGAATTTATAGAATTTTTAGTTGATTAGCTATCCTCCGCTGCCAGAACCACGACCCCGAGCATTTTTAAAAATATTTTTTATAATTCATTTTTCACTATTTTTTCAAAACTGTTAATTTTATCAATTGTAAAATTCTGTCGAATCACGCATGGTATCATGCAAGCACAAGAAAATTTTTAACTTTCTGTTAATGCTAAATTATTATCAACCTGTAAATCAAATTCTGAATCTGCACTGTATGATCATATATTTTATTATAATATATTTCAGTTTTGTTAATTCGCTTTCTGAGTTCGATTATTTCTTAGCCTGTCAATTATTGTGTCTGATACGTTCTATATCATCAAGACCGATCGAATACGATCATTGAAATAATTGAATTAAGCTGGATATTGGAACAGGTCTAAGTGGATGTAGCGAGTGGGGTCAGATCGAGATATTTATTCTTTGTCCTTACCTGCTCATATATCAGCTTTTATCTGTTACCAACCTCGACTTAGGAGCGAACACATCAATTGTACAGCAGATGCAGCCAGAGATCATATAAATTCCTACAATAGAGCTTAAAACCCGACAAGACTCTGTTCTCGAAGTATATTCTGAACGATATTGGTCCAAATACCGTATTTTAATCCTTCAGAACTTATTAGAGACGCAGTCCCGTAAATTATCTACATCGGGATTTTTGCTCGACCTGTATGATTTTGTATGCTCATTCTTCACAGGTAATAATTTTAAGGTATCCGTATTCAGTGTTTAGCGATCGCTACACTGCTTATAAAAATTTCATCATTATACAATCTGTCATTAGAAGAATCAAGGGTGAGCGAGCGTTTAGGCCTCCCGCGATTCCGACAATTGTATTGAATCTTGTAGTGAATCAATCAGTCTGGTGTACACTCAGCGTCCACGCACGCAGTTACAAAATTTATAGCCTCTACACCATTGATTCAGTACAAGATTCACCTACATACGTGAGGCATTTAAATACAGTATACACACCCTACATGTATTGTCCTATCCTGGAGGTGAGAGTGACTCCCCAGGAGAGCTTCAATGATTTCCGGCCCACGTGAGGCATCGGATACAGCACTACATGATTGGCAATCTCTCTACATATTTGAGGCGAGTAAAAAATCACGCTCCACAATATATATATATATATAATATATATATATATATATATATATGAGAAATAATTGTCATTAGCACTTTCGAAAGCAAAAGTGGAAGGTCATAGTTCTAGCAAATCTGAGGTAATCTGAATATCAGGAAATTGTCCCAATATTTTTATTTTTTATTCTGATTTGTCTAAATAACCTAAAAGATTATGTTCATTCAAGTTGGGAGTTGAGTTTATATTTTTCTATTCTTTCAATGACAATAAGATGATATTATTATTAATGTTTCGATTATTGAATAATAAACTCAAATAATGAAAAGTTCTTTGATCGGCTGTTTTAGCACACTTGAAATTCAGCGGCCGGAAAGGGTACTCTTTCCGGCCTTAGCCGGAAAGAAACCTGTTCTGACGTTAGACAAGAGTCGTCTGCAAACAATGTCTTTCAGATCTAATGGAAAACAGCTGCTTTCTGTGCAGAGTGACGAAAAAATATAATTGATTATTATTCAAATGAAAATGAACAGTTAATCAAATAAACCTGTATCAGCAACCGTCTATAGAAGGCATTGTTAAGACAGAGGATCGGCAACGTTGTCATCTTATCTTTCTTCGCTGCCTTTATAACGTAGCCTCACTGTAGTCATAAGTACTTTAGCACGACTAAGCTTACAGAACTTTTTTTCAAGAGAGAATGAGAGATGTGTTCACAAAATATGATATAGTGAGGTTCACGCTATAATGGCAGTGAAGAAAGATAGCAGAACAGCTTTGCCGATCCTCTGTCTTGTCAATGCCTCCTATAGACGGTAGCTGATACAGGTTTATTGATGTAATATTAACTGTTCATTCTCGTTTAAAATAATCAATTATATTTTATTAAGCAAGAAATTATATTTTTGAATACTTTCATAATGAATTCACATTATTAAGATGGACTATTTTGTTAATCAATTGTCAATTCTACATTGTTAAAAGACGATCTGGCAACAGAGCAATGCGAAGGAGATATGGAGGTATCCGCTTTGTTGAATGATAGACAAGGGTAGCAATACTATTGCTAATCAAAAACTGCCATTCAAAAACTGCCAAAAACTAGCCGTCAGGCTCGCTTCCCTTGCCACATCCGTCTAGCCAGGGGCTCCGCCCCCTGGACCCCCGGCTGGATCGTCCAGAAATAAGATCAGCGGGCTCGCTTCGCTCGCCTGCATGTAGACCTCAGTGGAACCTCTGTACCGAATTCTGGACCCCCGACTGGATTGTCCAAAAATGAGATCAGCGGGCTCGCTTCGCTCGCCTGCATGTAGATCTCAACGGAACCTCTGTACCGTATTTGAACGTATCTCGAAAAACACCTGTTACTATATCGGCGTATCTTTGGCGAACAAAATTCTTCCACTCAGTTAAACCTGTGTACTGAATTATTTTTATATTTTTCCATCATTTTATTGAGAACGTGATGAAACGCAGAAAAGCTGACTAACGCTAATTTTGGCTAATTGGATAAATGGTATTTAGGAGTTCCTGAATAAATGCATTTCAATTTTCAACTTGGTGCCAACCTAACAAAGTCAACTCAACTTAATGCCAACCTGACAAAATTTTTCAATTAGTTACCAACAACTGTTTCGAAGAGGTACTCTCTCTAGATTATAGTTCTATATTAAGATGGTATTGCATTTCAATTAAATTTTAAGATATTGGAATAGAAGAATATACATGCTAAAAGAACTTTAAACCCTCAAAAACCACCCTTAGAGTTGAAATTTCGCCAAAAAATTTCTGAGTGCGCCTCTAAAGGGCCAACTGAACATACCTACCAATTTGAACGTTTTTGGTCCGGTAGATTTTTAGTTCTGCGAGTGAGTGAGTCAGTCAGTCAGTGAGGAGTGTCTACAAACATTGACTGTGATCTTTGATCATCAGAAATCACAAACCACGGCGTTAGGGCAGACCAATGCTGTAACGCGTCCAATGCAAACACAACCCCTCAATCCAACAATCCTGCAACCCCCACCTAGTCACCTGCAATTCTGCTCCACCTCCCTTCTTCCTGAATCCTGCAAACCCCCTGCACCCTCCCACCAATCCTGCAAACCCCCTCCAACCCTTCCAAACCACCTGGCTTGTAGTGTAACACAAACATAACACTGACAGACATCTAACAGACAGACAGACAACCTGTGTTTATTTGAAAGCTAAAGAGCAGATCATTGTTGCATGTCAATTATTCCCCCGGCTGACAGCTGGCAAGGGGTGGGGGGAAGCTGGTTACAACTCAATCCAGAAAGCGTTTCCGTGTACTGGATTGATGAGAGAGTGAGAGAGTGAGTGTGAGAGAGAGAGTTTCAGAGAGTGAG
>NW_024094952.1:0-8508 GCF_014356525.2 Nilaparvata lugens
CACACGTATGCTACCGAGATCCACGTTTCATTTTGCAGCGAGAAAAAGGAAATGCAGATGTCAAGTTTCCTATTTTACGCCATTTTTGATTTAGACACTGTACTCTCAGACCGCCTAGAGTTCAAAAGTATATAATCCGTCATCCTGGTATAAGTTAGCGCAACAAGAGAAGGACAGTAGCTTAATTGGTGGCAAAGGTTTTCAAATGGCAGCCAAGGGCCTTCTCGTGATGCGAGGTATATGATTATCAGGTATATGTTATTGATTTTACATGATAATATATATAATTGTTAACACTGAGGTATATGATTATCAGGTATATGTTTGATTTGGCATGATAATATATATAATTGTTAACACTGATACTATCAGTATCATCAATTCCATTTAAAATACAGTATATTACATTAAAATATCTCTTTTCATGGTAATTTTTTCATAACTGAGATTCTAATAATGTATTATAATGCATTGCATAAGTTACTTCTAGATACAAATGCGTGAAATCTCGTCTCGAATTGCAAAAGCATTAATACAACAATGCAAAATCTCAAATGAGTAGGAAATCTTTGTTTGTCTACTCCAATTTCTATCTGAACTCATAGCAAAACAAATTATTTATTATAATATATGTACATATATGGATCTAAACTGTGAAAATCGACTTGAAAAAATACATCACGGCAGGTGACCTACAGAAAATTGCTTGTTTACATTTGTGAAGAATCACTGCTGAATTGTTTGTTCCCTAGACATTCAGTATAAGGCCAGTTGCAGACGAACCACTATCGCATGTGGTATGTGGGACCGACATACCAGAGAACAATACGACTAACGCACTACACACTACATTCGAGAAAACGTGCAACAGTGCAACAGTTTTCAGATATTTGTATCATACTCGGGTGTTTTTATCATTTCGAGGGAACACTATCACAGCGACTGCGATTGTGGTACAGAAGCTAGGGGAAGCTTAGTGCTCAAACCAGTGGTACCACAATCGCAAGGAAAATAATCGCTACCACAGCGCGCAACGTCATGTGGAAGGATCAGGCCACGCCATGCCTACTAATGCATTCCGTATGCGCTGCGTTTTTGGTACCACAGAAGGAAATAATCGCTTCAACTTCCTACATGCGATAGTGGTTCGTCTGCAACCGCCTTATTACTTTCCCTTGCCCTATTACCATAGGTAAGGAAAGTATTGCTTTCAGAAAAAAATTGAGGTACCCCAATTTCTAAATTTCTATACGTTTCAAGGTCCCTGAGTCCAAAAAAGTAGTTTTTGGGTATTGGTCTGTATGTGTGGTGTGTGTGTGTGTGTTGTGTGTGTGTGGTGTGTGGTGTGTGTGTGTGTGTGTGTGTGTGGTGTGTGTGTGTGTGTGGTGTGTGTGTGTGTGTGTGTGTGTGTGTGTATGAGTGTATGTGCGTCTGTGTACACGATATCTCATCTCCCATTTAACGGAATGACTTGAAATTTGGAACTTAAGCCCTTACAATATAAGGATACGACACGAACAATTTCGATCAAATGCAATTCAAGATGGTGTCTAAAATGGTGAAAATATTGTCAAAAACAGGGTTTTTCGCGATTTTCTCAAAAATGGCTTCAACGATTTTGATCAAAATCATGCCAAATAGTCATTGATACTCTATCAACTGCCACAAGTCACATATCTGTGAAAATTCCAGGAGCTACGCCCCATCTATGCAAAGTTTGATTTTAGATTCACAATTTTCAGGCTCAGATACAATGTAAACAAAACATTTCAAGTGTAAAGATTGAGCATGAAATTCTATACAATTAATTTTCAGTAACATTTTCACCTAAAATTAAAAATAAGCTCGAAATTCGAGAAAATGTTATTATTTCAATTGCAAACTGTTGGCAACTGTTGATTCTATTAAATAATTCACTATGAAGAGATAGTCTCAGACCTCGTGTGTTCTCCAGCGTTATTGCCCTGTCACCAGCTGGCTCAAATCTTTGAAAAGTAGACGTGAGATGCGCGGGAACACTAGCGTCACGTGATCAATTTTCATATCGGTAAGGAAAGTTGTGTGAGTGCGCCACACCAGATTTTTTTACATATGAGTTTTACCTACTCTTAACATCAGACACACAACTAAAATAAACACGTCAGGCTAGCTACACAACATAGATATTTGTTTGTACAATATTTTGCTGTCTTTATAAATTCTATTAGATTAAACAGATGATTTCAAACAGATGATGTTTGTCAAGCTCCGTTTAATCTGATAGAATTCATATGGACGGCAAAATATCGTACGAACAAAAATATCGATGTGTGTGTGCAGGGTTTAACAGATACTATGGTCTGATGTTATCAAGTAGGTACTGATATTTAACAATAATATCGAATATACACCACTTTAAAGACAAAATCAAATTTTGCTGGTAATTGGCAACGATGGAAGTTAGAAAAGAGGATCAAGTAACTCACGTTGTAGATACTAACTCCTTGGTCATATGTCCAAGTCCAAACTACAGTTTTGAGAAAATGGAGTCCAAAGTTTTCTTGTATGTTCAAACATAATTTTCAAGAATATTCTGATCCTATCACAATGAAACTTACAAAGTAGGTTCAAAATATATTATTCATGGTTCTATTATTCCAAAGTAAAGAGAAAAAAAATCGTGTGTGTGGCGCACTCACACAACTTTCCTTGTCGTTATGAAAATTGATCACCTGACGTTAGTGTTCACGCGCATCTCAAGTCTACTATTCAAAGATTTGAGCCAGCTGGTGACAGGGCAATAACGCTGGGAACATGAGGTCTGCTATCTCTTCATAGTGAATCATTTAATAGAATCAACAGTTGCAACAGTTTACAATTGGATAATCACATTTTCTCGAATTTCGAGCTTATTTTTAATTTTAGGTGAGAATGTTACTGAACATCAATTGTCGAGATTTTCATGCTTAATCTATTCCACTCAAAGTTTTGTTAAAATTGTATCTGAAGCCTGATAATTGAGAATCTAAAATCAAACTTTGCATAGATGGGGCGGAGCTCCTGAAATTTTTACAGATTGGGACTTGGGCAGTTGATAGAGCTTATCGATGACTATTTCAGTATAACTTTAATCAAAATCGTTGGAGCCGTTTTCGAGAAAATCGCAAAAACCCCTGTTTTTGACAACATTTTCGCCATTTTAGCCGCCATCTTGGATCGCATTTGATCGAAATTGTTCGTGTCGGATATTGAAATGACCTTACGTTCCAAATTTCAAGTCATTCCGTTTATTGGGAGATGAGATATTGTGTACGCAGACGCACCTACACTCATACACACACACATACAGACCAATACTCAAAAACCACTTTTTTGGACTCAGGGGACCTTGAAACGTGTAGAAATTTAGAAATTGGGGTACCTTAATTTTTTTCGGAAAGCAATACTTTCCTTACCTATGGTAATAGGGCAAGGAAAGTAAAAACTACTGATTTAATTAGACTTAAGTTTTACCATCCAAACAGCAAGCTATCCACATTTTCGAACTACAGTAAAGTGTTTATACCCAATCATCGATTCCCAAAATTCATCTGCAATACCTGACTTGAGATGTTGTAATAGTCTTGATAGCGGAAGTAGAACTGAAGTGGTTTTACCAAAGAGTAGATCTCAAAATTCTACATCCGTATGTGAAATTATCTCATTTGTTTAAAAAGTGGACTCAAGAGTGCTTGTGTCAAATGACCAAGGAACTATCTCTGTTAGGATCCTGGCAAATTGGCAACGGTACAATTATTATGGGTGGGTACTTTTTTTTTAAAACATCTTATTGCCCATAAAAACAATACAAAATAAAAAACTTACAAAAGAAATATTCTAGATTATAATATTATGCTATTTTACAAATAAATTAAAATTACATGGCACACCACCACCAAGCAAGGCAAAACCCTGACCGCTGAGTGAGAGTATCAGCTGTTTAGACAATATAAAAATTTATTTACTAATAATCAAAGCTACAAAAATCGAAGTTAACAATGAATTACTAATAATTATATATTTTGACTTATGTCGAAGAAAAATTTTTGTATCGCCCACTTATTTATCTGTTCCATCCTCTGTCTACCCCTATTAGAAAGATATTCTGACAAATGCATTTGGCATTATATTTATTATTTTTGAGCTAAGATACCCCAATTGTCTTCGCACTATTGTCAAATCTGAATAGTTGATATTATAATGTTATGAGATGTACTCTCAGGTTATACATAGAAACGTTATTATTCACTGTAAATTCTCCTTCCTCATCCATGCATAATAGAGAAGTTTCTTTATAGAAATTTGACGTACTGTCATCACTTTAAATTCGGCAAATGTTTCACTACTAGAAAAAGCCCTTGGTACTTACGTTGTTGTACTAACTGTCTCTGTTGGGATGCTTTGCAAGCATGCGCCGAGGCCAGGCAGAGGCCAGTCGTACTGGCGAGGTACAGGCCCCCCCACGTTCGCTTCGAAGTACTGGAACAGACTGTACCACCAAACCCTCGACAAGTGGTTGTTGAGACCCGGATGCTGCATGCAAAACATTAAGCAAATCAAATTGTTTATTGCCAAAAAACATTTGAAATGTTATAACAACGTCAATATCAGTCTTATTTTAACAATGTGTCATAAATATACATAAACATAGCCTAATATAAACATAATTATCATAATGTGCCATGTCATAACATAAAAGTGATCATTTTCCTATGTTAAGAGGTTATCATAAATAATCTCAAAGTCCATGAATATTATTAATAACAACATTTGTTATTTCTCTTCAATGTTTGATTCCATTACGAACTGCTTGTTAAATAATCACTTTGAACAATTAATTACGACATAGCAGTCAGGTATTTATATAAATAAAAGCTATAAGCTTTATTATAAGCTTTATAATAAGTTCACAGCAGAGTATGAAACAGAAAAGAAACTCAACTTCCTGGATCTAACAATCACAAAAAATATGAACAATCAGCACAGCTTCAATATATACAGAAACCAACTACATCAGACACCCTTATCCACCAGACCTCCATTCACCCCACTCAACACAAACATGCTGCTTTTAAAACAATGATCCATAGACTAAACACCATCCCCTTATCAACAGAAGATTACAGTACAGAGCTCAACACAATAAAATTCTTGGCCCAAACTAATGGCTATGATCCACTACTTATAGACAGAATCCAACAGAAAATGAAAAGAAAAACTCAAAAGCCTAGCACTGAACTAACAAATTCATAACACTAACATACATAACTCAAAGTCCAACAGATTAGAAAAGAATTTCAAAAAGGCAGGATTCAAGTAGCATTCCAAACAAAAACAAAATCAAAAACCTACTAACCACAAGAGAACAGAAACAAAACTCATACGAAAACCCAGGGGTATACAAACTCAACTGTTCAAATTGCCAAAAATACTACCTTGGGCACAGCGGCCGTCATTTGAAAAAAGATTCAAAGAACACATCAACAACCCCGAATCAGCATTTGCTACCCACTTGATAGGAAACAATCACACCTCACAGACATAGCCACATTTAAAAATTCTACACATCAGAAACAAAGGGCCTGAACTAAACACCTTGGAACAATTTGAAATATATAAACACACTATAAGACCCCCACAACATCCTTAATGAGCAAACCAACTTCAAATCACACAGCCTCTTCAACCTCCTACTCCAATAATCCACAAATTCAAACATTCCCGTCACCCCCCCGCCGCCACAGTTCAAACATTCCCGCCACTCCCACAACCCACGCTGCTTACTAGCCATATGTATTCAACAACGGAAGTGACAGCCAGTGTTGATGAAGGAACTAGTGTCCGAAAGCGCTACACTAATGTAAGTAGAAGTTATAGCTTTTATTTATATAAATACCTGACTGCTATGTCGTAATTAATTGTTCAAAGTGATTTGTTATTTGTTGATACAAATTATTTGCATTGATATTAATAAGTTGAAAACATACAAAAACTAAACATACATGAACTGAAATTCAATTTTCTGATTAACAAGTTCTTCAAGGGCCTCATTTCTATAATTGGAAACGTTTTTCCTTCACGAAATGAAACATTCCCAAATAATTCAAAATAGCTGAAACTTGACACTATTTTCTCTTTATCTTATTTGTGTTCTGAAAAAAGTTGCCCGTAAGTCAGGGCGTGATTCCTCACATCAAAATAGAAAAAAAAGTTCCAATAACATAGGTCCGAAAATGCTTGGTTACCAAGTTATACAGGGTGGAAGATTTCGTCTGAATTTCAGTTCCCTTGTTGAAACGAAGCCCTACGGGTATTTTTTGCTATTAATTAAGATGTACAATTCAGCGTACTTAATGTAAAATGAGCTGAAAAACTTAATAAACCCATTTCCAACCTGTAGCTACAGTATTTCCAAGATAGATGATGAGATACGCGAAACATGTTACCGAAAAACAAGTCCCTTATACTTTGAAACAGATTTACTATGTTAAATGTACAATAAACAAAATATTTCTCCACAGAACTTGTAAAAAATTTATATCGAAGAGAAAGATGTAAAATAAGTCTATAATAGACAAACGCAACCTATCAAAAAAATAATCCTAATTACATACAAACGCATAGACAGAATCTGTTCGATGTCTATTTTTCAGCATTTTGTAAGTTATTAAGATTATTTCTTAAAAGTTTGCATTTGTCTAACATAGACTTATATTACATCTTTCTCTTCGAAATTAAATTTTCTACAAGTTCTGTATAAAATATTTCGTGTTTATTGTACATTTACATATTAAATTTGCTTCAAACCTCAAAGGAACTTGTTTTTATGAAGCAAATTTCGTGCATTTCGTCACATATCCTAAAAATTACTGTAGCTACAGGTCTGAAAACGGTTTATATTCAATTTTTCAGTTCATTCCATTAAGTACGCTTAATTGTACATCTTATTAACAGCCAAAAAATACCCGTAGGGCTTCGTTTCAGCAGGGGAGCTGAAATTCAGACGAAATTACTGTAGCTACAGGTCTGGAAACGGTTTTATTCAATTTTTCAGTTCATTTCACATGAAGTACGCTAAATTGTACTTCTTACTTAACAGCCAAAATACTCGTAGGGCTTCGTTTTAGCAGGGAGCTGAATTCAGGCGAATCTTACACCCTGTATAACTTGGTAACTAAGCATTCTCGGACCAATGTTAATTAGAACTTTTTCTTATTTTGAGTGTGAGGAATCACGCCCTGACTTATGGGCACCTTTTTTTCAGAACACTCTGTATAAGTCCCAAAATATTGATAATTGGAAAAAGAAAAAAAAAAAGATTACCTTCAATTGAACATGGTTGGCTAACGTGTGATAGATCCAAAAAATTGGGTTGTCACATAATAAGCTATCAACACGTCGACGGTGTAGTGACCCCTAGCTAGTAATACTAGAATAACGCCAACAAAGGAAGTTAGAGCAGACGCCCAATGTAACAGGTAACATCGTTTCGGAGAATCTGCAACAAACGCATTTCACAATTTATTCATTTATTCACAATTATCACGTCAAAATTTGAGTTTCACTCAAATGACAGGTGACATGTCAGTATAATCTAATAATAAATTATCCTATAGCATCCTATAACTTAATACTTGTAGATAATCTTACAATCTTAAAAATTAGCATTATAGATTGATTAAGCTGATTCCAAAATAGAATAATTTATTATCAAGTACGGTAATCAAGTTTTGACACAGTAATATGAATATAGGCTTGCAGCTGTTTATATGGTTGAATACAGAGTGAGTCATATGTATGGGAACCCTTCAATCAATTGGAGACTGTTGACGATATCCTATACTATTAAACGAGCAACTTCTGTTTATATGTTTGTATTTCACCGGATCTCGAAAAACGGCTCACGAAATTCAGAACATTCAGAACATAGTAGGTTTATAATATAAAGATTCGATTGCACTAGGTCTCATCCCTGGAAAACTCGCTGAAGGACATTAAAAGGATAATTTATCATTCTCCTTGGAAAAACAGCTGAAAAATTTATTTCGTCGTCTGTTGTATGGAAGTGATTGAGCGAGTTCATGTGTGTGGGACTGTGTCAAAATTATGACTCAGCTGTTGAACTTTTGTATCATCAATCAGGTACTTAGTGCCGGTAGCAAAAAAGCCGGGGGTTATTTTCAATCCTGATTAATTCCTAGATCCATCTTTTTGAAATGGTCTTCCCTGATTTGGTTCACGTGGAATTGATCAGGATTAAAATTTAACCGGCTTTTGTGCAACTGGGCCTTTGTGAGGGAAATTTTTGCATTCCTCTGGAAATTAATCTCAATTTACTGTGACTAGATAGAACATTTCTGTATGAATGTTATTATAATCTCTTCTTTTGTATAAATTTTTTATGCTTCTGTACTCCAGAGCGAAGCTCGGTCCCGATATTTAATCTGTACTCTCAGGATACATTATTGGTCGAATACTCTACCATTTGAC
>NW_024094953.1:0-8445 GCF_014356525.2 Nilaparvata lugens
TGATATTATCAAGAGCACAACTAAAAAAAACTGGTTAGAAGATATGATTCCTGTGTAAAAGATTAATTTTATATACATACTTATAAAACATAAGTTTTATTACATACTCTACATAAATACCAACCATAAAAGTCTGATGAGCAGGTTAGATGTATAAAAAGTTCGAAAAAAATGATGAGGCTAGATGAAAAAAGTCAAGAAAACGTTTTTATGGGCACCATGAATTAACGATTTGAGGAAAAGTTGCGAGAATAAACAATTTTTCAGTGTCAAATAAGGTTGTAAACAGTTGTGATATGTATCATGATCCCCTTGCTTCTAGATTTAACATTATGACAACTTTATCACATCTATATCTGATTAGGTCATTTATAAGCGACAGTACATCTATAAATGGAGAAACTTTGTAAAGAGTTTTCAGCTACGGTAACTCATATTCTTGTGAGATTCAATCCGTTTTTTTTCAATAACGCTCTAGTTGGACATGTTTTTGGATAGAGATAATGTACACAGGCTTGTAAAGCAGGATATGGCATTCATGAAATAGGAGATGAATGGTTGAATACAGGTGATTTGTTTACTGATTTACTATCATTTTTGCCAATAGTCAACAAGCTGAAATTTATAAAGAACTAGCCGTCAGGCTCGCTTCGTCGCCATATCCGTCTAGCCAGGGGGCTCCGCCCCAAACTCGAAAGAGTTGCCAAGTTTCATGATTCAACCGCCTTCTATAGTAGGATAGCTGTGATTTGAGTCATCCCAATATAATCATATTAGTATGAAATAATTTTGAATCAGTTTTTAATGATCAAATATTCAATGAAGTTTTAACAACTAGCAGGCTTAGTTGTAATATATACTATAACTAGCCGTCAGGCTCGCTTCGCTCGCCATATCCGTCTAGCCAGGGGGCTCCGCCCCCTGGACCCCCGACTGGATCGTCCAAGAATGAGATTGCATTTTTCATTTGAGCATTTTTATCATATGTTAGGAAATAGCCAGTCGGGGGTTCAGAGTAAACGTCTGGCTAAACGGATATGGCGAGCGAAGCGAGCCTGACGGCTAGTAATATAATATTCCCAGGATTGAAGTAGCAGTGCCCAATCAATTATTTTCCGCGATAAAGGCATTTAAATCTTCAACTTGGTGCCACCTAACAAATTCAACTCACTTGGATACCAACCTGACAAAATTATTAATTTAGTTGCCAGTTAACACTGTTTCGAAGAGGTACTCTATCTAGATTATAGTTCTATAGTAACATATGATATGGAAATTTCAATTATAATTAAGAGATTGGGAGAAGAAGAATATACATGCTAAAAGACGAACTTTAACCCTTAAAAACACCCTTAGAGTTGGAATATTGCCAAAAGATTTCTTATTGCGCCTCTCTAAGGGCCACTGAACATACCTATCAAATTTGAACGTTTTTGGTCCGTAGATTTTTAGTTATGCGAGTGAGTGAGTGAGTGCCATTTCGCTTTTATTATAAATATAGATGACTCTTATTTTACCCTTTATTCAAACTTCACACTTTATTATATACCCATATTATCAATATTTTTAATATCCTTTATTATACTATTAGTCAACCGCCTTAATAATGCAATTTATAATAATTTGTCTTCGCTTCATCATGATCTGTCATAATGGTCAATCTCCTATTCAACAAACTCATACATTCATATACAGTATATAAAAAAATATATATGTCTAAAAAATCATTCTAGTGTAACTATAGTATACTATCGACACAATTGATCTGTATTATGTCATGTCATTTCCTTATTGGATAATTACGAACACAGCTCAAGGACTCTAAAATGATAAGGATTCGGCCGAAAGAAGGATGGAGATGAGTTAAAGAGTGAGAGAGATTGAGAAAGAGAGAAGGAAGGAAGGAGATTAGTAAAGAGAGGGAGTGAGAAAGAGAGAAGGACGAAGATGCAATTGAAGATGAAGAGTGATTGAAGGCTCCGCTAATCATTCTAATGTCTTATTTCAATTTGATACTGATAAATGATAACGAGTTGATGAGAGCCATGAATTAATTGAACTCGGTGTTAATCAATGGAGTTTTCTGGTCGTGTTTATTTGTGCTGTTCTGTTGCCAAGAATCGATTTTATATTACTTTTATGACTGTCACTTTTTTCAGATAATATTTTATTTTTAACAGAAGAGAACAATCAGCTGTTTTGATAGAGAGGATAGTGATGTGATCCCTCAAATAATTAAAATGCGTGAATAAGAATATGATGATGATGATGATGATGAGATGAGATGATGATGGGGAGGAGGAGGAGGAGGAGGAGAAGACGAAAGAAGAAGAAGAAGAAGAAGAAGAGAAGAAGAAGAAGAAGAAGAAGAAGAAAGAAGAAGAAGAAGAAGAGAAGAAGAAGAAGAAGAGAAGAAGAAGAAGAATAAGAGAAGAAGAGAGAAGAAGAAGAAGAGAAGAAGAAGAAGAAGAAGAAGAAGAAGAGAAGAAGAAGAAGAAGAAGAAGAAGAAGAAGAAGAAAATAGAAGAAGAAGAAGAAGAAGAGAAGAAGAAGAAGAAGAAGAGAAGAAGAAGAGAAGAAGAAGAAGAAGAAGAAGAAGAAAAGAAGAAAAGAAGAAAAGAAGAAGAAGAAGAAGAAGAAGGAGAAGAGAAGAAGAAGAAGGAAGAGAGAAGAAGATTGTTATCTAGTCTAGAGAGAGTTCGCAAAATCGACATCCCTGTAAATTTCTCATCCAACAAGTACTGCTACCTATTGGCAGAAATCGAAGTTAAGTGCATTAATTTCACACATATTGACCAATCAGGAGACAGTGGGAGGAGCTGAAAGTATTAACCAACACCTGCTCCCACCTATAAGCGGAAGAGAGAGTTTGATTGCAATTGCTGTTCATTGGGAGATTTAAGGCGAAGTCTTGTAAATGCTTTCTATAGACGGTAGCTGATACAGGTTTATTGATGTAATATTAACGGTTCATTATCGTTTAAAATAATCAACTTTATTTCATTAACCAATAATTATATTTTTCAATATTTCATAATGAATCTTCATAATTAAGATGAAATATTTTGTTAATTAATTATCAATTCTATATTGTTAAAGACGTCGTTCTGGCAACAGAGCAGGCGAGAAAGAGATAGCGCTATCCGTTTTGTTGAATGATAGACAAGGATAGCAATACTATTGCTAATCAAACACTGCGTGGACCTCACTATAGACTGGATTAGGAGATCAAAGTTCGATTCAAAGATTAAAGGTGCGTACAGATTTACGCGCCGTGAACATGAGCAATCACTGTCCATCAGCTGATTATATCTGTATTTTACAGAAACGGTAAGATACATTTATAAAAGCTTGGCATCAGCTGATTAAAAGTGAATTGCTCATGTTTGCGGCGCGTATATCTGTACGCACCTTTATAATAGCAGTGAAGAAAGATAGGAGAAAACCTCTTTCTTGTAATTCCTTCTATAGACGGTAGCTGATACAGGTTTATTGATGTAATATTATCAGTTCATTATCGTTTAAAATAATCACTTTATTTCATTAACCAATAAATTATATTTTCATAATTTCATAATGATCTATAATTAAGATGAAATATTTTGTTAATTAATTATCATTCTATATTGTTAAAAGACGATCTGGCAACAGAGCAAGGCGAGAAAGAGATAGCGCTATCCGTTTTGTTTAATGATAGACAGGGATAGCAATATTTGCTAACAAACACTGCCATTATAACGTGGACCTCACTATAGACTGGATTAGGAGATCAAAGTTTTAAATGAATCAAGATTTTAATCTTCGTACAATGAGCTTGCATCTCTTCAATTCACAAAGACTTGGGCTACTTTGCATTGAATCGTCTGTATTTGCAGAAACTGTACGCCAATATAATTTGCAAATCTTCTCCTATAAGTGGCTAAGCTGGTAGATACAATGGAGGGCGATGAGAATGAGATTATGCTCCTAAATGTTACAAATTTGAAATCGAAATCTAGAACATGGATCCGAAGCGCTTTGCGCATCAAGAGAGTTGTCATCTCTATTTGAAAATATCAGGTTGCTGGATTGGCGAAGGTCTGTCACAAATCTTTCCTCTTTCAAAATACAGTCTCGAATTGATTCTACTGCTGAATGAATATAATTATTGGCTTGCTAATCCTATTCATGAACCAAATTTGAAACAATCATTACTGCGACTACATTAATATATACTGTACTCATGTATTGATTCCTCTGTCATGATAATTATTCATAAAATATAATTATAGTACCCTTTGAAATTAATAAAATAAAAGAATAAGAATACAAATTATAACTACTGATTTCAGTGATCCCACCATCGTTAGGTTACAAGAAAGTAGACCTGAATTCATACATTTTAAAAAGATGAAGTCAATATTCTAATAGGTTTACTGAGAATGATTATTTATCCGCTACAGAATGGTCAAGCTCATCTTGAAGTGACTTTCCTTGATTGAGTCAAGCGATATAATGCGTATTTCCAAAATGTAGATGCTGATCTTTGAATCTCAAATGATTTTGGTTCATGACCATTCTTTAGTGTTACACTAAAGATGATCATGTTTCATTCCAATCATACAAAGATTGAGAAGGAACGTAAGCATGATCTATTTTTCAATTCCATATTTTTCACACTTTGTAAGCTGTTAATACTCTTGTTTAGAAAACTCATTAAAAAATCTGGTGTGGTACACTCACACAACTTTCCTTGCTCATATTTGAAACTACGATCAGACTTCTGTATATGTGTATATATAATTGTTTTCAGAGTACTTTTTCCTTAGTGTAAATTGTGAAACTCGATGATTTTTTCAGTCCTCATTTTTTTTAAGTCGTCAAAACAGCTGTTTCTACAGAAGAAATATTCGACTATGTGTTTCTTTTTATGAACTGCGCTACCTACCTACCTCATGCACGAGAAGGAGGCTACTAAGTCCTTTATCAAGGATGGGGTGGACCCCCCATTATTTTCCCAGAAAGGAGACTCATGCCAGTTGATGAAGCTGATAAATAACTAACTATACAGGGTATGAATTTGAAAAAAATCGGTCAAGTTATTTTTGAGAAAATCGTGAAAAACATGGTTTCTTAGTAATTATCCGCCATTTTTCTCAAGAATATTACGGAGCTCCTGCAATTTTCTCAGAAATGAGACTCATGTCAGTTGATAGGACTTATAAAATAGCTATCCATGTTATAAATTTGAAGAAAATCGTTAGAGCCGTTTTCGAGAAAACCGTGAATAACATGGTATTTTAGTGATTATCCGCCATCCTTCTCAAGAATATTACTGAGCTTCTGAATTTTTCCAGAAGAGACTCATCTCAGTTGATGGGCTTATAGATAGCTATCATGATATAAATTTGAAGAAAATCGTTAGAGCCGTTTTCAAGAAAACCGTGAAAAACATGGTTTTTTTCAGTAATTATCCGCCATTTTCTCCGCCATTTTGAATTCAAATTGTCTATTGTCGGATCCTCATGGTATAAGGACCTTAGTTTAGAATTTCAAGCAATCGGTTCATTAGGAGGAGTTATCGTGTTCACAGACATACACACATACACACACCACCACACACACACACACACACACACACCACACACACACACACACACACCACACACACACACACACACACACCCACACACACACACACACACACACACACACACACACACACCACACACACACACACACACACACACACACACACACACACACACACACACACACACACACACCACACAGACCAACACCCAAAAATCATGTTTTTGGACTCAGGGTACCTTGAAACGTATAGAAACTTGAAATTAGGGTACCTTAATTTTTTTGGAAAGCAATACTTTCCTTACCATGGTAATAGAGCAAGGAAAGTAAAAATGAAAGAGAGTGTTCTTCCCCATCAACTGTCGAATTAATCAGTGTATTATCCAATGATATCAATATATATTATAATAAATTTTATTTTTTGTTGGATTCACTCACGGCACCCAACTACAAAATACGTCAAACTACAATAATTAATACCTGCTGATATGATCGCATTCATCATAGGGTTTCTTGCTACAATGTTGGTTTGATTATTAAACCCGTTGTTAACTCAATGTAAGCCTATGGTTCCTATAAATCCTGACCAAATACCTAGGATAAAGTAAAGGGTCCAATGTCTTTATGATTAGTAGATATAGCCATTTTTTCATTACCTAAATCTAAATAGGGTGTCTGATTTAGGTAATATTGTAAATTTATCAAGGTTAATTTCTCCTATTAAACTAATCTAAGGCTTAAACCTAAGCATTCATTATAATGGGTTTAATGAATTGAGGCAGCTGATGGTCCAAACTAGAATTTGAGTTCAAACGACCCGTAATTTGTTACATTCCGCGTTTGAACGATCAGCTGATTTACTGAGATAGTGAACCCTTAGAGGTCGTAAACATATTGGTGTCAGCCGATAAGCTCATGGAGAAGGTTGAAGAACTCTATCCATTATCCTTGAAGCTGTAATAATTGGGAACTTTTCATTTGATACGACCGGATTGACTGGAACATGAGTGATTGTGAACAGTCTCAGTTGGCTTTTCAAGTTCAGACCCCGCATGAAAATTAATGCTTCAAACTAAGTGTCTAGAAATTTGATCGCCAAACATTTTGATTGGTGGAGTTTGTTCACTACCTCCGTAAACAAAGCCGTAGTGCATTTGTGTGACGACAGCACAGGCAGGCCTCCTACACCAATAAACATTTGTTGATTTCAACTGATCTATATCAGCTAGTGTTTTATTGGTTTAGGAGCCCTACCTGTGCTAACGTTACCATCAACCAACTGTCATGCACTACGGCTTTGTTTAGGCCTACGGAGGTAGTGGTTTGTTGCGTATATCTCCAAATGAACGTTGATTCAAATATTTGATGTTTTTTTGTTTCCCTATTCAGTGAGTAGGTTTTTGATTTTGTATTCAAATTTTTTTAATAAGTGCAATATTTCTTAAGTTTTTCATTCATTATGATACATTCTGTGATTCATTTAGAGTATAAAATCAACCTTCAAAATCAAAATTTTAAATCATCATTCCTGGCCGAAAATCAAGTGACGAAGCAGTGTGAGATTACATAACCTTATCTTTTGGACAACATTAACATTTAATCAAATTTTTATAGAGAATAGTACAGGCTCAGCCTAGTTTTTTCCTCCAATGTCATAATTGTATTATGATTATAGTATTTTATACAATAAATGGAATGAAATGAAATATTGGCTTCCACGTTCAAATTTGTCTTATACCTTTATGCTGTCTAAGAATGATTTTCTGTTAGCACAGGAAAGTATAATCAATGATCATTATTTGTGTTGTAAATATCAAACTTGAGTGTTGATAGAAAATGGAATTGGGTAATACGGCAAGGCAAACATCCAAAAGGATCTCTCTGCCTATAAAAGCCATATTAATAAATAATTCCGTGAACTGCTATGAACTGAATAATCCCTGATTATTCTTATTTTGTCTAATTTTATTGAACCTACTCAATGCTGTATGCAATATTATTCAGTCTACCGAAGCAACATTCCAATGCAATCAACAGCCAACATTCTTGACATATTTCCTATTGCAGTATTTTCCAAATAATCAGTCTTCCAGAAGACATCATGCATTGCATGTGAGTGTCATATGTCATAACTGGAAAAGCATAACGGCAAATAATTGACATGCCAGAAAATTGAAAGCTCCAGTGGTTTTTACAACGTTTTCCTCACGGAACGGTGTTTCAAAGTAAAACACTTTTGTAATATTTGTATTTGAACTGACACTTTTGTCTTTCATCATGAGGTGATCGATTTTCACTCATCAATTTACAGGATACAGCATTTTAGGGGCATAGGATTGAAAGTACAGTACTTCAAATGACTATACAGTACTGTACTTATGTACTTCTATAATGGGATTAATGTAACAAGGATTTTATTTTAATTGATTAAATAATTTTTACAAACAGTACATGTACATCATTGAAATGAAAAGGAGATGGAGAATAAGAAGGAGAAGGAGAAGGAGAATAAACTAACCTTGTGCTATTACTCTCCCAAATTCAGATACGGTTACACATAGACGGAATCGATGAAATCTTGTAGCTCTTTACTTTAGTCCCAAAAATTTTTTCACAAAGCAGAAAAAGTCAATGATTTTACTAAAACAGTCTATATGCAGGAACAATATCAATATAGAATTTCTTCAATTAAACAAGTTATAGCCTATTATAGTAAATTCATGTGGGGGTGTGATAATATGGAACTTGTTAACTAGATAATTCATTTTCATCAAGGTTTCAAATGTATGAATAATCTCTTTTCCTCCTCCTCCTCCTCCTCTTCTCCTCCTCCTCTCCACCTCCTCCTCCCACCCTTTCATTACTCCTCCTCCT
>NW_024094954.1:0-9028 GCF_014356525.2 Nilaparvata lugens
ACTTAGTATATTGTATGAAGTAGCTCATGGTAATTAGTTTTGGCCAACGATCTATATATACTAACTATCCTAACCTAATAATAGGAGTTATTAGATAGTTGTTTTTGGCCGTTGCATCGTTATCAGAAACTAGTTTTCAAAATGTTTCTATTACGGATGGTGCTGCCCACTGAGCTTTTAGTTTGTGCGTGGGTAATGGAATGTGCGAGTGTGATTTGATGAGATGATCAAACATCCATGCCTACCGGCAGGATTCGAACCCGCGACCAGGTAGTGCTAGCAGACTGGAGGGTGCAACGCCTAGTTCGTCTCGGCTAACCATTCGAATCATTCCAATATCATCCATCTTATCCATTCATCCCATTTCTAAGATTCAAATCAAATATTCACATGTTATAATATTCCCAACAGCTCTATTCCATCACAACCGGTTGTGAGTTGATGGGAAGGATATTATTTTATATCCTTCTTGAAGAATCGCAATATTTGTTGAAACACCGCCGATTTATGAAGTTACATAGCAATTTTATATTAACGTTATTCTAATGGCATTTAATCTTTATCCTCATTGATTAATTATCTTTACTTTGTAAAATTCGTTGAATAATTAGCATTACCGTCATTTAATGAAATTAGTGTATAAGCCAGTAAATATTGTAACATACATAAATAAAGAAATCTAATCTAATCTAATCGGACGGCCTTCTATCAATATAAATGAGCGGCTGAGGCAATACTATCTTAAAGTTTCATCCAGTGTGAATATCAACATCACCTATAACATGAAAAATTATCAAATTTGATAAAGAGATAATTTGGTATTGCAATCATCACATCATCCAATATTGCTAGTAAACTCATAATTATAAGAAATTATAAAACATAATTAAAGAATACTTTACGATACAAGAACAAGAATTCAGATTTCTGTGTGGTGTTGCTAATCGATTTAGAAGCCCAGTTCAATGCGAAAATAATAATTAATTTTAGTGTAACAAGGAGATGGATTCTGAGAAATCTATAGGAGTCCAATTTAATTTGAAAGTGATAGAGATTTTGGTTCGAAAGCTGATGTGAACAAACCTTTCCATCAACATCAAAAGAGCTCATGAATGAAATGCCTCATGATAATAAAGGAGCCATTATGAATGAGAGAGCTCATGTCAAATGCATAATAACAAAACCACACTCCTAGTTTAAATGTATCATCTGTTTTAGCACAATTGAAATTTGGTCAATATGAATGTCAACAATGCTTGTCGTCGTCGACTGTGGAAGTTTACGTACAAACGGAAATGCACATTTAACTGGTTTTAAATCGATGTTAGTTTGTAGATATAATGTGATTCATATTGAGTTGCCACCAGTTGATTCAGTTGATTCATTAAGTGATGTTTGTGGAGTAACTAGTTTGATGATTTAGTAGATATTCTTTATGGATATGAACCGTTATGGATGAATGCATTCTAATTTGATTGCTGGAATTGCTTCTTCTTCTTCTGCTAGTGCCTATTCGTTCCGAATATTGGCGATCAGCCTGACTATGGATATTTTATTACAGCCATCCTGAAGTTCTGTTGTAGTTTTGGAGAACAGGTACGCAGGTTTTTCAGCCATGATAATTGCTATTATTGCTAATATTAGATCTATAATATTGTTAATATTAGAAGTAAGAACCAAAAATTATAGTTTGATCTCATTGATAGTAGAGAAGGTCGAATTCTAACTTAACTGCTTATAAATTAGAATTTAAGCCTGGTTTTCATTAGTAGAGTTAGTGGTAGAGCTCCCTGGGCAAGTACTAACTATCTTGTGAACTCTCCCAATGAAAACGTTCATGGTAGAGTACTAGTTTTAGTGGAGTAGAGTGGGATAGCACCGTGGGATAGTACTCTACCACTTGCCTTCCCCCACCACCTCTTCTCACTCTATTCTACCACTACTATGCTAATGAAAACAGTCTTGAGCTAGTAGAGTAGAGTTCCGTATTGACATTCTAAGGTTAGTTCTGTTCACTAGACAACACACTTATCTACTATTCTCAATTGTAGAGAAAACAGTTACTCGACCAAGTAAGTAGTGTAGAGTTAGCTCGGTAGAGTAGTATTCCGTTACCCGACCACTAACTAAGATAGTAAACGAAAATTGGAGAGGCAGGTGATGGTGGCACCATATCTGAGTGAAATTGGTAAATTTCGAGGATTAAATTGCATTTATGTTATTCTAAATATTAGAGATGTGTCAATCATATTAATTCTAAAATCAGGTTTTATTTTATGTTTTGGAAAAAAGTAACAAATTAATACTCGTCACTTGTACACGGTTTAGTGAAGGCTTGAATTGGTGCTTGAAATGTTGATGTCCATTCCAAATTATTCAGTTAGAATAGAATGTAAATATGTAAATGAATCAAACAAATCTTGAGAAGAAATATTTTAAATGAGAAGTCAGGTTATGATGACATTTAAATGTAAACAAACACGAAGCAGACGAACTGTTTAAACTTCTTTCACTGCTTGAAATTTAGCAATTTCACTCATAGATGGAGCCACCATCACCCGCCTCTCTAATTTATTTGTGTTTACTGTAGTGAAAACCAGGCTTTAAGATCGTTGTAATGATTGATGATCGGAAAGGTCGAACAGTTTACAATCCCATTTTATAGCGAGGTCCTATTTGAGGTATTATTGTTACTTCTCAAACCTCACATCCATACCTCAGCAATAACTGCACTCCGAGTCAGACTGTGAATTTGTTCGAGTGGAGAAATCGTCAATTGAGTTCCGTGCTGAGGTGCTGAGGCTGAGGAATGCGAGGAATGCTGACTCAGTGAATTGTGGCGGAGCAGCCGGCTAGCTTTTGGGAATTAATTTCAATTACTTGCCATTCAACTGAGACTGGAACAAGATTCCCGAGGGTCTTTTCCATGGAGCCTCGCCAACTTTGAATAATGTCTGGCGGCGCCTGAACTGTGCCAGAAACTCCAGTCTAGCATCCATAAACTGTCGAAAATATCCGGATAATGGAGTGTCAAGGCAAAGAGTTGCGAGAGTATGGAGAGCCGTATGGACTTCCATTACGAGGATAATTGAACTGACCTTCTATTCGAAGAATAGAGTTGTGGAATCAACTTTGGTCATTCGAAAAACATGTGATAGAAATGAGGAAGTGACAATATTAGAAGTAAAAATCTGGTATGGCTAACTCACACAACTTTCCTTACCGTTATGAGAATTGTTCACCTGACGCTAGTGTTCACGCACATCTCAAGTCTACTATTCCAAGATCTGAGCTAGCTGGTGACAGGACAATAACGCTGGAGACACACAAGGTCTGCTTACTCTTCATAGTGAATGATTTAATAGAATCAACAGTGGCCAACAGTTTGCAATTGAATAATAACATTTTCTCGAATTTTGAGCTTATTTTAAATTATAGGTGAAAATGTTACTGAACATTAATTGTAGAGATTTTCATGCTGAATCTTTTCCACTTGAAATTTTTTGTTTAAATTGTATATGGAGCCTGATAATTGAGAATCTAAAATTTAACTTTGCATAGATGATGCGGAGCATCTGAAATTTTTACAGATGTGGAACTTGTGGCAGTTGATAGAGCTTATCAATGACTAACTAGACTTATCAGGAATGCTTACCCTTACACCAAACTGACAATCTCTGGATAGCAGCGCTCATTTTATACGAAGCCACAGCGGCCAACCAGTACAGAGATTGTCAGTTTGGTGTAAGGGTAAGCATTCCTGACTGGCAATTGGGAGGTACCGGTTCGATTCCGGCCAGGCAACTAATTTTTGGATAGTAGTTCCATCGAATTTCCATCTAGCTGTTAACCCTGTTGTCAATGTCTGCAGTAGCAGAGGTCTTCGGGGTTTTACAGCATTTATTTGGGATTCTCGTTAAATGATATTATATATTAATTAGCATTTGAATAAATGCATTCTCTATTTCATTCCATCTGTACTGGTTGGCCGCTGTGGCTTCGTATAAATGAGCACTGCTATCCAGAGATTGTCAGTTTGGTAAGGGTAATCATTCCTGACTAGCAATTGGGAGGTACCGGTTCGATTCCGGGCTGGCAACTAATTTTTGGATGGTAGTTCTCATCGAATTTCCATCTAGCTGTAACCCTGTTGCCAATGTCTGCGTAGCAGAGGTCTTCGGGTGATTTACAGCATTTATTTGGGATTTCGTTAAATAATAATTATCAAAGTTTTTACTGAATGTTAATTTGAACATAGCGGAAACTTCTCGATTAATTATCACACCCTAATCATCTATTCGAGACAGATTTTCAAATCTTTTTTCGTTTTAGAAGCACTGTCTTTTAATACTGGGTTATCCATACTCTATACTGCAATACAGCTCTAGTGCCGGTTGCACAAAACCGGGTAAATTTTAATTGCAATCAATTCCACGAGAACAATCAGAGAAGCCGACTATTCAGAAAAGTTTTTTCCAATTGTTTCTCGTGAAATTATTCAGGATTAAAATTCAACCGGGCCCTAGTTTATTTTCTAGTATGGAAGGGTCTACTGCTACGTTTCCATGCAGCTTTCAAACTTCCAGATGCTATCAATGTAGTTGATATTCATTTATGGAACACATCCACTCTCCTACTCCCACATCACTAAAAATGTTTCACTATGAAAGATTAATATTCATGAAGCCGAATGTGGTTATTCAATGCTAAGCTGTAGTGTGATTCAAGAGTAAATCTGAATGTCAAATATTGTGAGGTCCACGTTATAATGGCAGTGGAGAAAGATAGAAGAACAACGATGCCGATCATCTGTCTTGTCAATGGAGGATACCGGTTTATTGATGTAATATTTACTGTTCATTCTAGTTTAAATAATCAATTATATTTTATTAAGAAGGATTTATATTTTCAATTATTTCATAATGAATTTACAATAATCAAGATTGAATATTTTGTTAAATCAATTATATTTCTACATCTGGCAACAGAGCAAAGCGAGAAAGAGATAGCGCTATCCGATTTGTTGAATGATAGACAAGGATAGCAATACAACTGCTAATCAAACACTGCCATTATAACGTGGACCTCATCATAGTACCCCAATCTCTTTAAATAAATTTAAATTTTGTGAGGAATGTGGCACAAGTAGGCTCCCCCATTTTCTTTGAATCAAATAAGAGTTCTAGAGTTAAATAGAAATACTAAGAAATTGTCAAAAACTACAGATCAGGAATGAACAGTAAATTTTACATCAATAAACCGGTATCAGTTACCCTCCATAGAAGGCATTGACAAGACAGATGATCGGCAACGTTGCCCTCCTATCATTCTCCCCTGCCAATTATATCAGAGATTGACAATGTTTGTAGCAACCGAGCAACCGAAACCGGTCTTTCTAAGTATCAATAAATCTGTGGGTTTTGACAATTTCTTATATCAATTTATAAAATTGTATCCACAAATGAATAAATAAATAAATTATCTTCTATTTTGTTAAAAATAATCAATTACACTTCTATTATACGGTACTTAGAAAGAACGGTTCGGTCTTAAACTATATTAATCAGAGATTGACAATGGTGTAGCAACGAGCAACCGAAACCGGTCTTTCCAAGTATCAATAAATCTTTGGTTTTTGACAATTTCTTATATCAATTTATAAAATTGTATCCACAAATGAAAATAAATAAATAAATTATCTTTATTTTGTTAAAAATATCAATTATCTTTATTCATCAAGAAAATATATTTTTCAATTATGAAATTATAAATTTTCATGATAATTATTGAGATTGAATATTCTGTTAATCAATCATATTTCTACATTGTTAGAAAACAATCTGGCAAAAGAGCAAAGCGAGAAAGAGATAGCTCTATCTGCTTTGTTGAATGATAGACAAGGATAGCAATACTATTGCTAATCAAATACTGCCATTATAACGTGGACCTCACTGTGGAAAGGCGGTGTTTGGAGTTTAATACAAAATTCATCCGGACCTTAAGAGTGGACTTCCGACCTGCTATACAAGGAGATTCACTATGATTTGGCAGCATTTGCTTAATGGCAAGCGTTATTGTGCTATTTATTGGGATAACTGACATTTGAAAGTGAGTCATAACATAGTGAGGTCCACGTTATAATGGCGGTATTAGATTAACATTGGTGTTGCTATCCTTGTCTACCATTCGACAAAGCAGATACGCTATCCTTTTCTAGCTTCGAACATTGTCGGATTGTTTTTAAACAATGTAGAATTAATAATTATATAACAAATATTTCATCTTAATTATGGAAATTTATAATGCAATTATTGAAAAATATAAATTTCTTGTTAAATAGAATAGAATTGATTATTTTAAACGAGAATGAACAGTTAATATGACAGTATTTGATTTACATCAGTGTTGTCATCCTTGTCTATCATTCGACAAAGCTATCCTTTTGTAGCTCTGCATTGTTTCCAGATCGTTTTTAAACAATGTATGAGTATAATTGATTAACAGAATATTCAATCTCAATAATTATTATGAAAATTTATAATTTCATCATTGAAAATATATTTCTTGATGAATAAAGTGTAATTGATTATTTTTAACAGAACATAAGATAATTTATTTATTTATTTGTGGATACAATTATAAATCATATGAATATGATTGGGAAAGAATAAAAAATCCCCCACCAATTGCATACAGAACAGAACATGTCCAAAAAATAGGTTATATTCTCATTGCTGGAAGTTCAAGTACAATTTTTGTCCAAAAATATATATGAGCTGATGAGTTTTAAATTTTGAATTTAATCACAAGATTATAACCAATTAACAGAATGTTCATCTTATTCATGAAAATAAATTTTATTAAACGAATAAATAGTTATTGTGCAACTAGTGCGCAAAGTGACAGTTTGCTGCACCGAAAGAAAACGTTTACGCCCGAGCCGTAGGCGAGGTCGGAATGGTTTCTTGAGTGCAGCAGAGGAACTTTGCGCACGTATTTACATTAAGTTTTTTTCCTACAGTTACCATTGAATATGAAAAAGGTGTAATTATGGGTAAAATTGCCTGAAAGCATCAAATGTTTTTCTATGTAATTTATATGATAAAAACCTTAATCCTAAAATCCTAAAGTCCTCGTTGTCCTTGGTTATAATATATAATGAATATAATTAGCGCGTTGTGCTTGGTTGCACCTCTGCTCACTATAGCAGCCACAGCAGTCACTGTTACCAACTTCATTTTGATTTTGCTGCACTGTTGCTCCATATAACCTACTAAGTATTTTGCGTTGCCATGTTGCAAATCTGGAGTGCAGAAAATTTTTCCCGCACTAGAGCGGAAAAGTGATTCTTTGCGTTCTGTAATCAGTGCAGGAATGGCCACTTTTCAAGGTATCTGTAGGAAAAAATATTTTCTTGACTAATGGAAGTAATTGATTATCTTTAACAAGAAAGAAGAGTTAGTGTTACATCAGATATATCGGAATCAGCTAATCTTCAAGGGAAGTGGCAAGGAGGAGAATCGGCAACGATGTTCTCCTATCTATCTCCACTGCCATTATAACGCGAACCTCACTATATACATTATTCACATGCAGCTGTGGAGAAACAAAGAACTGTGAGAACAAGAGCGACAAAGAACTGTAATCTTGTAAAGCTGTACTTATTTCTCTATCTCACCATGCGCTGCACGAAGACTGTTTATTTTCATTAAAACCTCATTAAACTCAACTCTGTCTGAAATTCCCGGACCGGCGGCAGGGTGGTGCCAAATTTCCCTCTGCTTTCCCACGGACGAGGGAGGGAAAATCAGTGGAGGTGGAGCGGAACAAAAAAGGAAAGAGAAAAACGAAAACGGAAGGAGAAAAAAGAGGGAAAGTTGGTGAGAGAGAATGTTATAGAAGAAAGAAGTGAAACCTAGGAGGAAACTTGGAGGGGTAAAAGAGGAGTAAGGGGAGAAAACTGGAGGGGGAGAATGTTGGATGAAGATGTGATGGAAGGAAGAAGAAAAACGTAGGAGGGAGGGAACCCAGAAGGAGAGGAGGTTGAGGAGGTGGAAAGATAGGAGGAGTTGGATGAGGAGGAGGTAGAGGAGGAGTAATAGTAGAAGGAGAAATAGGATGAGGAGGAATGGAGGTGATGAATACGATGAAGAAAGGAGGAGAAGAAAGTGGAATGAAGGAAGAAGAGGATTGAAGAACGACCGAGGAAGGGAAGAAGATGCAGGAAATGAATAAGAAGAAATAGGTGAATGAAAAGAGGACGAGGAGGTGGTGGTGCAGCAGGATGATAATGAGGGGGAGGGGGAAGAAGGATGAGGATGAGGGAGGAGAGGAGGAGGGGAAAAGAGTAAGTGGACAGAAAGAAGTGGTGGGGATGATTTTGAAGATGGAGGAGGAGATTTAAGCGTTGAGGGGGGGGGTGAAGAGTCATAAAACAGGCAAGCGAACGTGACAAGTATGGAAAACCAACCCACCGAGAATGTCAGACTGAAGTCGCGCCGCACCCCGCCGAACGCCGAGAGGAACCAGTCGACATCATCCGCCAAGCCGAGGACGACATCCATGGCATAGAGGGGCCAGCCGTACAACCGCGCGCGGACACCAGGAGTCCAAGGACGTTGCCGACCACGTTGAAGAGCAGCCCGGACCGCCGACTGCCCACATCTCCATCCACAGAGGACAGCACCTGCAACACATCAAATCAGTATCCATCAAAAACAATCAGAAAAACAACATTAGAACAATTAAAATCCGCATGAAGTCAAGACTACACACAGCAGAAAAACAATTCAAGAAAGAAGAAGAATATCTAGAAGAACCTACAACCACCGCCCTCATGTAAGACTAAATTGGATATTAAATTTCTCCCCGCCATGCAAAAAAGAAAATGGTCTCAAGGATAATTTATCTACATCACCGTCATGTTAGCTAAAATCGTACATCAAGCTTCCTACCAGCATGCAAGAAAAAAGGAAAATAGTGTCAAGAGGAACCTACAACCACCGCAGTCATGTCAGGTTGAAATCAA
>NW_024094955.1:0-10388 GCF_014356525.2 Nilaparvata lugens
AAGCGAACGTGACACAGTATGGAAAACCAACCCACCGAGAATGTCAAGACTGAAGTCGCGCCGCACCCCGCCGAACGCCGAGAGGAACCAGTCGACATCATCCGCCAAGCCGAGGACGACATCCATGGCATAGAGGGGCCAGCCGTACAACCGCGCGCCGGACACCAGGAGTCCAAGGACGTTGCCGACCACGTTGAAGAGCAGCCCGGACCGCCGACCGCCCACATCTCCCATCCACAGAGGACAGCACCTGCAACACATCAAATCAGTATCCATCAAAAACAATCAGAAAACAACATTAGAACAATTAAAATCCGCATGAAGTCAAGACTACACACAAGCAGAAAAACAATTCAAGAAAGAAGAAGAATATCTAGAAGAACCTACAACCACCGCCCTCATGTAAGACTAAAATTGGATATTAAATTTCTCCCCGCCATGCAAAAAAGAAAAATGGTCTCAAGGATAATTTATCTACATCACCGTCATGTTAGGCTAAAATCGTACATCAAGCTTCCTACCAGCATGCAAGAAAAAAGAAAAATAGTGTCAAGAGGAACCTACAACCACCGCAGTCATGTCAGGTTGAAATCAAACAGACTGTACACCGGCATGCAAAAAAGGAAAATATCATTTGGAAAGACACACAGACACCACCGGCATGTCAGGTTTAAAAGATCAAACTGCGTGTTACCGGCCGACCAAGAGGAAATGAATTTGTAGGAAATGATCTACACCACAGGCACATTCGTTTTAAGCCAAGTTTGATAAAACGGATAGTTGCAAATCAGAATTGGACCTTTGAATAATACCGAAATCAAATTTAGATGGGGGCTTGAGGAAGGAATAATTTTCGAATTAACTAGAAGCTACGTTGTGAATTATATCAATTATCAAACTTTTCATGGTCACAGCCTACCCACCGAATCATATCTTTGCAGACTAGCATCTATCTACTGCTGCCTAATCAACAACATAACCTAACTTCGCCGCATCTCAGCTAATAAGGGAATATTATTAATCCACATCAAATGAAGAACTTATTATCAACTCTAAGCCAAGAAAATAAAACTGCAAAACAACATTAAGAATTTACCAACCTGATCAAGCATCCGCCTCATGTCATAGTCATCACAGAAACAGTCGCCTAGTTATATCCGCTCAACTGGAAAACTAAAACAAGAATTATATTATCCACAGAAAATAATTATAAATTAGAAATAACATGAAATTAGTAGTGAATAGGAGGAAAGAAAATAAACAAAGTTTATTTGAAAAAAATGTGTAAATCTAACCTTGAAATACAGAATCAATAGAAAAATCTATTCAGAACCAAAGCCTGTTCGATAATTTTCTTCGTCCCAACAACCAATGTGTATGAAATCCTAGAGTCAATGTTAATAGAATCCAAGCAATATCGTTATTCAATTAATGTAACATATTATTTAATGTGGAATTATAAGTAAAAAACGCAACCAAAAATATATATTTATGTTAATTGGCACGAAATGCGCATGTTCTATGTCATATAAATGTATTGCTAAAAAAACTCCAAAGAAAATGAAATTCTTACCTTCAAATGTGAAATTTATTACTGTTGCATCAAAAGATCATGAATTGTAATTCAAATTGATAAATGTAATCTTAAAAACTTAATATTTATAACCAGCATTGATAAAAATCAAGAAAGCCATTTCAAGTGTAACCCTGTTTGTACGCAACATACTAAGCGCAAATAAGAAATTGCTCGAGTCAAACGGTAGACGATTGTCAAGTCACCGAAGTAAAATCACACTCTCACCCAATTTATGTAAAAGCCAGAATAAAGAGTCGAAACCTGTAATAACTATGAAAAATGATGAAAGTCTATATTTGTTGCAAATACTATTCAAATCTTAAGAAGTAATATGTGAAATTTTGTATATTTGTTATAGTTATGGGTCTGCTCATAAGCCACCCGTGAATGGAAGTTGTGGAGTTGTTTTAATGAAGGATCCAAAGAGACCTCATTAATTATTGTATTTCGATTGTATCCAATGAAAGGAACAATCAATTATTTATTTCTCGTAGCCAAAAGTGCACGATATATTGTTTTTAGTGTTAAGTGTTGAGTTTTCGTAGAAGTAAGGAGATGAAATAGTGTATTCATCACAATATCGGATTTTTCAAATAGTCATTGTTTCGACTCGTCTCCCAATTACCTATTTAAAATATCCTGGGGGCTTTTGTGTGATGAATCTTTCAAATAGATCTCATGAAAAGAGAGAAAAATCGTGATTACCGTTTAAAATGAAAGAATTTGCTGAAGGAATAGTTAGCGACCGAGCGATAAAGCTTACTTATCAATAACTGTATATTTGATAAGAGTACCGTTCTGTACCGAATATTTTCTAGGAAAATTATTCAATAAAATTATAATTATTTTGCAAATAAAGCACAAATTATTATGAATCGCTCACTGATTTTGAGGTTACACTTTGTTTACTATCGATCAGATGTTTTTAAAACAGTTCGAACGCAGCTGACTGATTCAAAGTATTGTCAATGTCACGCTGGCTTCACGTAAGATATAATACCACCTCTAAAAATTAAAACTATCCATAAAGGATCAAGAATTTCAAATAAAAAATAAAATGTATGTGTTATCGTTGAAATTATTTATTATTTAAGAAATTATATTATATGTCAGGTCTTATTGTAACTAAATAGGTCATAGCATGAAATTATATTATTGATAAAATGGCAGAAATTATTTATAACAATCTCAAACCTAATAAAAATTGTACAAGAGTATTAATTTATTAACGACTTAATTCAACTGAACCACATGGTAATTAAATCTCTTTGGCAGGTCTAAGCCAATCACAGTGCATAGAAATAGCACCAAGACGGTGATCGTTTGAAAGCAACACATGTTAATCTATTATCAGACACCAACCCTGCCTTATCAGTTACACTAGCACATGTACATTGTATGAGAGAAACTATGTCTATAAGATTAAGCAGTTTTAAGGATTACCTAAATTGAATCATTATTGTAATTAAAAGAATTGTATTCTACTGCTTGCCACTGACGTCATGTTTACGTCACAAGCGTTCTACCAATGGCAAATTTTTATGCAAATTATTACATTGAGATTCTGAGAAGCAAGGTCTAGCCTAAAAGCTTAGAGAAAAGAGCAGCACTTCCCTTTTGAAATCCTTACCGTGTAGATCTCTTTTTATAGTACCAAGACCTATTTGTGAAAATTTCTTGTTCGATTTTAAATGTTCTATTTGTGAGCCGATATTTTAGGCCAATTATTTGTTATTCGTAAATTTCTGTTCTCATCAATCGATAAATTTAAAGCTTAAAGTAAATTACCCTTAATTAATTTGGTGAAGGAAATATTTAATTAAAATTCCCCACGTGCTGAAACCGAAGCCTGGATTGCCGCCGATCAAACGATTTTTGATCTAAAGAAGAAAACCACGACCGCCAAGGAAATTCACGTGAGTTATAAGTTTTAAAAGGGGCCCCAATCTACGCTTCGAAAATATTTCAGTGCAGAAAAACATAAATTTTTCTTCGTTAAATTATTGGCCACGCCGACAAGCGCTTTAGCATTTAAGAGCCTAGAATTTATTCATATTAAATTTATAAGAATTTGTAGTTGATTAGCTATCCTCCGCTGCCTGAACCACGACCCGACATTTTAAAATATTTTCTATAATTCCTTTTTCACTATTTTTTCAAACTGTTAGATTTTATCAATTGTAAAATTCTGTCGAATCACGCATGGTATCATGCAAGCACAAGAACATTTTTAACTCCGTCTGTTAATGCTAAATTATTATCAACCTGTAAATCAAATTCTGAATCTGCACTGTATGATACATATTTTATTATAATATATTTCAGTTTTGTTAATTCGCTTTCTGAGTTCGATTATTCTTAAGCCTGTCAATTATTGTGTCTGATACTTCTATATCATCAAGAACCGATCAAATACGATCATTGGAATAATTGAATCAAGCTGGATATTGGAACAGGTCTAAGTGGATGTAGCGAGTGGGGTCAGATCGAGATATTTATTCTTTGTCCTTACCTGCTACATCAGCTTTTATCTGTTACCTACCTCGACTTAGAAGCGAATGCATCAATTGTACAGCAGAGGCAGCCATAGATCATATAAATTCCTACAATAGAGCTTAAAACCCGACAAGACTCTGTTCTCGAAGTATATTCTGAACGATATTTGGTTCAAATACCGTATTTTTAATCCTTCAGAACTTATTAGAGACGCAGTCCCGTTAATTAGCTACATCGGGATTTTTGCTCGACCTGTATGATTTTGTATGCTCATTCTTCACAGGTAATAATTTTAAGGTATCCGTATTCAGTGTTTAGCGTCCGCTACACTACTTATAAAAATTTCATCATTATACAATCTGTCATTAGAAGAATCAAGGGTGAGCGAGCGTTTAGGCCTCCCGCGATTCCGACAATTGTATGAATCTTGTAGTGAATCAATCAGTCTGGTGTTCACTCAGCGTCCACACACGCATTGCAAAATTTATAGCCTCTACACCATTGGCTCAGTACAAGATTCACCCTACATGTGTGAAGCCGTTAAAAAACGCACCACATGATTTGCCGGCCCAACGTGAGGCATTTAGATTCAGCACTACATGATTTGGCAAATCTCTCTACATATGTGAGGCGAGTAAAATACCGCACCACAATATATATATTAGAAAGAATTGTCTATTATAAGCACTCCGAAAGCAAAAGTGGAAGGTTATAGCTCTAGCAAATCTGAGGTAACCTGAATATCAGGAAATTGTCCAAGTATTTTCATTTTTATTCTAATTTGTCTAAATAACACAAAAGATGGTGTTCAATTATGTGGGAGGGTGAGTTTATACTTTTTTTTCCTCCAAGACGATAAGATGATATTATTATGAATGTTTAATTATTGAATAATGATCACAAATAATGAGAAGTTTTTTGATCACCTTTCTTAGCTCCATGTTAGCGGCTGGAAAGGGTACTCTTTCCGGCCTAGGCCGGAAAGAAACCTGTTCTGACGTCAGACAAGAGTCGTCTGCAAACAATGTCTTTCAGATCTTTGTAGGGACTTGAAATCAGCTGCTTTCTGTGCAGTGTGGCGGAAATTATTTTATTCAATAATTCCATAATGAATTTTCATAATTATTGGGATAGAATATTTTGTTGAATCATTATCAATAATTATTCTACATTTTTAGATGACGTTCTGGCTACAGAGCAAAGCAAGAAAGAGATAGCGCTATCCGCTTTGTTGAATGATGGACAAGGACATCAATACAATTGCTAATCAAACACTGCCATTATAATGTGGACCTCACTATAGGTAGATTCACGCTATAAAGTCAGCATTGGTTTGAGATCCTTGTCTGTCATTAGAAAAAGTGGATAGCTCTATCCTTCACAATGAAACATTAGGATAATGTCTAAGATTATCACAATTCTATTAAAAAAATCTGGTGTGGCGCAATCACTCAACTTTCCTCGCTCATTGAACTGTAAGCCTCATTAACGAGGATAATTCAGGGAATAACATTATGCCAATTGGCGGCTAATTAATTGAAACTACGATTATACTATTGTGATTGTGTTCAGAGTACATTTTCCTTTGAATTATGAAATTTGAGGATTTTTTAAAAGTTGTCAAAACAGCTGTTCTACAAATAAAATATCGACATGTGTTCTTTTGAATAGACTGCTCTACCTACCTACCTCACGCACGAGAAGGAGGTTACTAAGTAAATTTCTCAAGGATGGGACCTCTTGTTGATTTCTCAGGGAGGAGACTCATGCCAGTTGATAGAACTGATATATAACTATACAGGGTATGAATTTGAAAAAAATCGGTCAAGTCATTTTTTGAGAAAATCGTAATAGAAATTTAACAAAATTCATTCTTCTCAGGAATATTACGGAGCTCCTGCAATTTTCCCAGAAATGAGACTTATGTCAGTTGATAGGGCTTATAAATAGCTATCTATGGTATAAATTTGATGAAATTGTCGTTTTGGAGAAAACCGTGAAAAATATGGGTTTTAAGCCATTATCCGCCATTTTTTCCGCCATTTTCAATTGAATTTCTTATTGTCGGATCCTCATGGTATAAGGACCTTAAGTTTGAAATTTCAAGTCAATCGGTTAATTAGGAATGGAGTTATCGTGTTCACAGACACACTCACACACAGACCAATACCCAAAAACCACTTTTTTGGACTCAGGGGACCATGAAACGTATAGAAATTTGAAAATTGGGGTACCTTAATTTTTTTAGAAAGCAATACTTTCCTTACCTATGGTAATAGGGCAAGGAAAGTGAAAATATTAAGAAAGAGCATGTTACAACACCTATGGTTTCATCCTCAGAGTGATAATTCAAATCTATCCTTCTCAGCTACGCAATGTTGGCAGATCGTTTGCAGGATACGAATGGATATACTGAACTCCGAAACCTGAAGAATTTTCCCAGTAGAAAAATCATAAGAGAGCTCTATAATTTCAAAATGGACTCTCCAACTTTGTAGACAGTTTTCCTCTAGAGTAGTATCATCTTCAGTGAAATTGGAAAAATGGAAGTCAGTTCACTTTGCTGCGATATTAATCGAATATCACAGACGAAAGAGCTTTTCCGAAGTTTTCCCGAGAAGAAACGGAGAAAAAGGAAGGAGGAAAACTCTTTGTGACAATGATAATTATGAGTTGAGACACTGAGTTGCAGGTAGTGTCTGTCTTTTTTTAGTGTGATAAAAAGGGGAAATGACATACTTTTCTGGATTCTACTTATTTTTGGGAAGAGTGGGTGGAGAGGTCGAAAAGGGAGAGGTGGAAATTGGGTGGTTGAGGAAGAGAGAGTGGGAGGTGGTGGAGGGGGAGGTGGTGAAGGAGGAGAAGGAGGATGAGAAGGAGGAAGATGAGATTGATTGATTGATTCGTACTTTATATGTAGATCACAATATATACTGACTTATATACTCATATACAATAGCTTGCAATACAGCAAAATTATGGATGAATTACAAAATATAAATTAAGAAAATAATTATTGAGCTGCATATAGTATGGAAAAAAATACAATTTGTAATAACTATAGAAAGAATAGATAATATTGTTATGCATCTACATAATTGGCGGAAGCTTTGGACATATCGAGTCCATTCTTCGGAAAGATTCTCTCCCATCTGTTAGTGGGGGGGATATTTTTGAAATTATTAACATAATATCTCTTCCATCTGTTAGTGGGGAGGATATTTTTAATATTATTAACATAATATCTCCCCATATAATACATATACCTCCCCATAACATACATATTACCTCCCCACTAACAGATGGAAGAGAAAGAGGTTAAGAAGGAGAAGGAGGAGAAGTATTTTGGAGAAAACAGGAAACAGAAAGATGATTGGAGATACGAGAAACGGTTGAGAAAGGAAAAGAAAGAAGCAGAAGAAGTGAAAGGAAAAGGAGTGGGTTAGGAGAAGGAACAGGATTAATAGGTGACAGAGAAGAAAGAAAAAAAATAATATGGAAGGAGCAACAGTGGCATAGAGAAGTAATATGAAAGTGGGAGGAAAGGATGGAAGAGAAAAGTGGAGGAGGAGAGAAGGGGAGAAGGAGGATGAGGAGGAAGAGGAGGAGAAGGAGGAGAAGGAGGAGAAGGAGGAGAAGGAGGAGAAGGAGGGAAGGAGGAGAAGGAGCGAAGGAGGAGGAGAAGGAGGAGAGGAGGAGAAGAGGAGAAGGAGGAGAAGGAGGAGAAGGGGAGAAGGAGGAGAAGGAGGAGAAGAGGAGAAGGAGGAGAAGGAGGAGAAGGAGGTGAAGGAGAAAGAAAAAGAGAAGAAGAGAGAGAGAGGAGGGGAGAAAGACAAGCAGAGGAGCCGGAGGAGAATGCGAAGTTGAAGGAGGAGGAGCAGTCGATGATAGAGAAGAAGAGAGAGGAAAAGAAGGATGACAAGAGGTGTTAACTCATAATAATCAATTCCAACAGAAGAATAATAAAAATTGTACAAGAGTATTAATTTATTAACGACTTTAATTCAACTGACCACATGGTAATTAAATCTCTTTGGCAGGTCTAAGCCAATCACAGTGCATAGAAATAGCACCAAGACGGTGATCGTTTGAAAGCAACACATGTTAATCTATTATCAGACACCAACCCTGCCTTATCAGTTACACTAGCACATGTACATTGTATGAGAGAAACTATGTCTATAGATTAAGCAGTTTTAAGAATTACATAAATTAAATTATTATTGTAATTAAAGGAATTGTATTCTACTGCTTGCCACTGACGTCATGTTTACGTCACAAGCGTTCTACCAATGGCAAATTTTTATGCAAATTATTACATTGAGATTCTGAGAAGCAAGGTCTAGCCTAAAAGCTTAGAGAAAAGCAGCACTTCCCTTTTGAAATCCTTACCGTGTAGATCTCTTTTTATAGTTACCAAAGACCTATTTGTGAAAATTTCTTGTTGTTTTAAATGTTCTATTTGTGAGCCGATATTTTAGGCCATTTATTTGTTATTTCGTAAATTTCTGTTCTCATCAATCGATAAATTTAAAAGCTTAAAGTAAATTATCCCTTAATTAATTTGGTGAAGGAGATATTTAATTAAAATTCCCCACGTGCTGAAACCGAAGCCTGGATTGCCGCCGATCAAACGATTTTTGATCTAAAGAGAAAACCACGACCGCCAAGGAAATTCACGTGAGTTATAAGTTTTAAAAGGGGCCCCAATCTACGCTTCGAAAATATTTCAGTGCAGAAAAACATAAATTTTTCTTCGTTAAATTATTGGCCACGCGACAAGCGCTTTAGCATTTAAGAGCCTAGAATTTATTCATATTAAATTATAAGAATGTTGTAGTGTTAACTATCCTCCGCTGCCTGAACCACGACCCGAACATTTTAAAATATTTTCTATAATTCATTTTTCACTATTTTTTCAAACTGTTAATTTTATCATTGTAAAATTCTGTTGAATCACGCATGGTATCATGCAAGCACAAGAAAATTTTAACTCCGTCTGTTAATGCTAAATTATTATCAACCTGTAAATCAAATTCTGAATCTGCACTGTATGATTACATATTTTATTATAATATATTCAGTTTGTTAATTCGCTTTCTGAGTTCGATTATTTCTTAAGCCTGTCAATATTGTGTCTGATACGTTCTATATCATCAAGAACCGAAAATACGATCATTGGAATAATTGAATCAAGCTGGATATTGGAACAGGTCTAAGTGGATGTAGCGAGTGGGGTCAGATCGAGATATTTATTCTTTGTCCTTACCTGCTCATACATCAGCTTTTATCTGTTACCTACCTCGACTTAGGAGCGAATGCATCAATTGTACAGCAGAGGCAGCCATAGATCATATAAATTCCTACAATAGAGCTTAAAACCCGACAAGACTCTGTTCTCGAAGTATATTCTGAACGATATTGGGTTCAAATACCGTATTTTAATCCTTCAGAACTTATTAGAGACGCAGTCCCGTAATTAGCTACATCGGGATTTTTGCTCGACCTGTATGATTTTGTATGCTCATTCTTCACAGGTAATAATTTTAAGGTATCCGTATTCAGTGTTTAGCGTCCGCTACACTACTTATAAAAATTTCATCATTATACAATCTGTCATTAGAAGAATCAAGGGTGAGCGAGCGTTTAGGCCTCCCGCGATTCCGACAATTGTATTGAATCTTGTAGTGAATCAATCAGTCTGGTGTTCACTCAGCGTCCACACACGCATTGCAAAATTTATAGCCTCTACACCATTGGCTCAGTACAAGATTCACCTACATGTGTGAAGCCGTTAAAAAACGCACCACATGATTTGCCGGCCCAACGTGAGGCATTTAGATTCAGCACTATGATTGGCAAATCTCTCTACATATGTGAGGCGAGTAAAATACCGCACCACAATATAGATATAGAAAGAATTGTCTAGTATAAGCACTTCCGAAAGCAAAAGTGGAGGTTATAGCTCTAGCAAATCTGAGGAACCTGAATATCAGGAATGATCAAGTATTTTCTTTTGTATTCTTATTTGTCTAAAAACAAAGATGGTGTTCAATTATGTGGGGAGGTGAGTTTCTACTTTTGTTTTCCTCCAAGACATAAGTGTATATATGAATGTTTTAATTATTGAATAATGATCACAAATATGAGAAGTTTTTTGATCCTTTCTTAGCTCCTGTTAGCGGCTGAAAGGTACTCTTTCCGCCTAGGCCGGAAAGAAACGTTCTGACGTCAGACAAGAGTCGTCTGCAAACAATGTCTTGCAGATCCTTTGTAGGGACTTGAAATCAGCTGCTTTCTGTGCAGGTAGCGAAAA
>NW_024094956.1:0-9044 GCF_014356525.2 Nilaparvata lugens
TCATAACGGCAAGGAAAGTTTTGTGAGTGCGCCACACCAGATTTTTTTATTAATTTAAAGCGTGGAATATTCTATTTCATGAATACAAGAAAGCTCCGTGAATTCAAAAATTTTAAAAAATATGAATCACTATTGATTCTTGAAAGTTTATATATATTCACAATGGTACAATGTTTAAAGCAGTATTCATAACTGTACGTTTTCAGCTCCAATTTATAGTTAATGTAGTGCTGTAGTATTCAGAATATATACAAGATAGCTATTTATTATAGGAGCGTAATGCGCGACTTCATTGCTCGCGCAAAATTGTTTCACGCGACGCGTAGCGGAGCGTGATAATTTGCAAGAGCGATAAAGAAGCATGACGCGCGAATTACATACAAAGTTTTTTTTCTAACACTGCCCAAACCTGTTAAATTACTTATATCGGCGGAGTTACAATTACCGACTTTTTAGGTTAAGATCTGACCGATTGGCGAGCGTAAAAAAACTCTTCTGCGCATGCGCGAATGATTTGCGAGCGTAAAGAAAATTTACTGCGCATGCGCGGATGGTTAGCGAGCGAAAAAGTAGATTCTCCTCAGAAATAAGCTTTTTCACGAGGAGAATTGAGTATGTAATCCTTTTTTTTACGCGCAGTTGTAGAAAAATGTATATAGTACCTGTATACGTTTACAATACAATCTATCATTGGAGGAAGAGTGGCTGACTCAATTTACAGAGAATTAATGCTTTCTCGAGTTCTCCATGAAAGGATTTCAGTTGAAAAATTTGAATTCTCCGTTGAGAGAGAGAGATTGTGGTATACAGGGGGACAGAAGGAGAAAGAGTGAGAGAGAGTGAGAACGACAACGGGAAAGAGAGAGTCAACGGGAGAGATAGGAATAGAGAGAGAGGACTAGAGAGAGAATGAGAGGGAAACAGAGGGAGAAGAAGAGAGAGTGAGAGATAGCGTAATTGTGAAAAATCTTAAAACTTCATTGAGAGAGGGAATGAAGAGACCGAAATAGAGGGTGATAACGTAATTACCAATGGAGATACCTTGATATCAGTGAGAGAGTTTGGAAATGACTCGTTTACTATTTTTCCGTGCAAAATGAGTCATGGCTTGGTTCATATTTCGCTGGGGTGTGTACCATTTATGGGGGGGGGGGTGCAACCCCAAGGGGGCTCTGGTCCCTTGCCAGATTTCCCCCTCCAAACTCTGTCCAATGATTTCGCCAGAAAACTCCGGCTGCATTGAGTTGGTTGTAATCAGTCGTTTCTTCCATTGATTCTGTGAAATTGAATCCCATGCTTCAGTTTTTGAACATCACTGGAATTAAAAGATTCTACCTGACCAATAATTCTAGTATTTCAGGAGAAGGTGTATTGAAAATTGAAGGTCGTTTCTTCCATTGATTCAGTGAAATTGAATCCCATGCTTCAGTTTTTGAACATCACTGGAATTGGAGGATTTTACCTGACAGTGTGATCTAATTTCTAGTATTTCAGGAGAAGGTGTAGTGGAGATTTCAATCAATTGTATTTCTCACTCTTCTCTCACAGACTGAAGTCTTTGTGAAGAATATTCACTGTTAAATGTTTAAATGAGTTTCATAAATTTGTATTATGTTTTTGTGAATAAATAGTTTTTTGTATGTCTACAGTGAAAAGTGCTGTTTTTTCTCCCTGAGAGAAAAGTTTGAAGCCCGAAGCGAAGCTGAGGGCAACAATTTTCCTGAGGGAGAAAAAACATTTTTCACTCGTGATATAAACAACATTTTTTTCCACCTATATTTTTATGAAAACTGCAAATAAAATAATTTTTAAAAACGTACGTGACTAAACAATGTGTTACAACATAATCTAAAAGGTAAACTGAAACAGCTGGCTTGTAATCACATTTCTCCGCCGACAGTGCCATCTGACGGCAAAAGTTGTAACAACAATGGCCGCCACAACTACAGCTATGATGAAGTTCCCGTTTCAAATTTGATTAGTTAATAATGAATTTTGTTAGCTGGTATTTTTAAGAGCATGAAATATAGGAAAATATTTATACATTTCTTTAGTATAGTGATATGAAAAGTTATTTTAGTAATAATTTTATATAAAAAGTTATAATTTTAGCATACAAACATATATTTAATATGTTGATCAAATCTGGTTGAGGTATTGAATTTAGTTGGCTCAAGGACTGACTACTCTACTCTGCTTCCTCATCTGAGCTTAGACCTTCTAACCTATTTCAAATGTAAGTTTCAAAATTGGATATGCTTCTTATGTTATTTAAATGGGGTCACTTTTACCCTCTAGGGAGTTTTTCTGTTTTTTCCTCCCGAGAGCGAAAAAGTGACACTTTAGTATTATGTTTCAGGAAGTAAAGTAGGCTCTTTAGACAGTAGGTGGAGGAAATAGTTGTGTTGTGCAACTAGTGCGCAAAGTGACAGTTTGCTGCACTGAAAGAAACATTTACGCACGAGCCGTAGGCGAGTGCGGAATATATTGGTTTCTTGAGTGCAGCAAACGAACTTTGCGCACGTATTTCACATTAAATTCTCCCTACAGTACCATTGAATATAAAAGTGGGTAAATTTGGGTAAAATTCCCTGAAATCCATCAAATGTTTTCTGTGTAATTTTATTATCAATAAAAACCTCAATTAATTTAAAATTGAATAATAATAATTGAATAAATCAAGGCACATTATGAATAGGCAACGCCGTTCTCCACTGCCATATTATAACGTGGACCACAGTCAGTGTTACAAACCTAATTTGACTTCCCTGCCCTGGTGCTCCATATAACCTACTAACTATTTTCCGTTGTCATGCTGCAAATCTGGAGTACGCAAAGAAATACTTGCGCACTAGAGCGGAAAGTGATTCTTTGCAGCCTGCAATCAATATAGAAATGGTCACTTTTCAAGGTATCTATAGTTGAATAACTATTATTGATTTGTATCATGTTTTTGTGAATAAAAAGCTATTTGATTTGATTTAAAGCGGCCAGTTTGTAGAGTAAATCTCCTATATGAATCTATTACTCACTCTTACGCCTCAATATATCAGTTGAAGATCTCAGAAGCTGGAAAGATGTTCCTCTGTTCCCGTACTATCATCCTTATAAATTATGAAGATATATAACATTGAAGATAATAAAGACAGTCCAGACTTATTTCCTCAATTACTTCCAAAATGGCGACTCAATTTGATGACTCAACTATTCCGTTCCGATAGCAATTACAGAGACGACTATCCAATTTTCTAGAGTCGGGATTTTGGAGCATGTAAAGAGCCAAGATGTGCCTTAAATACAGGCAAGACCGTTCCACAACGTGGACGCTGAATTGCTCGAATTGTTTCGGAGATTTATAGAGGTGATTTTCCTCCATCAGCTGAGAAAAGCACAGGAAAGGGATATTGCGTACTTTGCGGTGAAAGCAGGAATAGTTTCCTTTCTTAACCACTATAATACTGGGCCACTATACCTCACCCTCTCACTCCAACACAGGATCAACCGCTTCATTTCTTCTTTTTCTCTCTATCAGAAAACGGTCTCGATACTTCCTGTGTAAAGCCCGATATTCTATTCCCAATTTAAGCTAGCAGTTTTTTTTTGGATTGTATCCATGAATCAAGCTGATACTGTATTGTATCTCAGTTAGAATCATTCTTTGTTTCAAAAGTGAAGATGTATAAAAAAGGTCCACGTAGAAATTTCAGTGGAGAAAGATAGCAGAACAACGTTGCCGATCCTCTGTCTTGTCAATGCCTTCTATAGACGGTAGCTGATACAGGTTTATTGATGTAATATCAACTGTTGATTCTCGTTTGAATCAATCAATATTATATTCTATTAAGCAAGAAATTCTATTATATTATATTCAACGCGCGAGTAGTCGCGCCAGCAGCAAATTGCCGCACAATTGTAACATTTTGTATGTAGCTTTGGGAATTTTCGTTTTCCAAGGTTGGCAGCTCATGTAATCCTCGCTGTTACTGTCCTCTAGACAATCTTGAACAGTTTGAGTCCTTGAACAGTTTGAGGATGACAGAATCAACATTGACTAATTTCTATATAAAGGTATTATCTTCCTATTTTATATTCCATCTTCTGATTTGAACTTCCATTATCATTCTATTCTATCTAGATGTCGAAAAATGAGACATTCCATTCATGAATAGATTATTTTCCCTAAAAATGATAAATCCTAACATTAATTATGCAGTATTTCTTTTGGAATCTCCTCCATTTATCATTTTTTATATACTATTAAATAGTATATGAATACATGAACACGTTGAGAAAGATTTTAAATTATTAAATATTGAAAGAGCATTGTCAAACCTCTGTTTATAGTAGTCCAGGCGCTGGCTTACATTGAGCATACATGAGAGAGGCAGAGAATTGACTTCGGATTATTGTTAGGGGGTCTTTAGTGTATATAAACTCGATGTCGTCACGTCCCAGGGTGGTCGAAAGATTGGGGGGGAGGGGGGAAAGTTGTAAAAAACGCGCGCTTATAAAATCACCTGTCCTGCAGTTACTATTCATAGTACAGCTTTGAATTTTTTCTCAATATTATGTACACATAACTGGCTTTCATGTGGTCCTCTACATTTTTGCGATAAACTGCATAGTTTTTCCGTAAAAAAAAAAAATATCTCGAAAAATGTATTTTTTTATTATGGACTTTTTATTATTTCTCGAATATTTAAGTCGTTGGCCGACTTAGAGGAAATGTTCTCAATAAACGTTGTAGGCCGTTTCTTCCTGAATCCAATGATATCTATAGTTTGGGGGTTACGATCATAGATGCGGCGGTGGGAGGAGGATAAGTAGCACTGTTACGCTGCGGCGCGGTCCTCCCCCATGATTAATGCGCGTAGTGGCCTGTCTATCGCATCGCTCCTACTAGTCTATGCATTCAATTATGTATTTCAGGAACGCTATCTTATGTATTTTCGGTCGCTGAACACGATTTTTCAACTCTCAAGCCTCAATAATTAATAATTCTCATCATAATATACAAATTATGGTCAAAATTACAAACTTCATCTCATTCTGCAAGGAAACTAAGAAATGACTGTTTGAAATAAACGAACTTGGGTTTCAGGAATATATTAAGATAGAATAATGAAAATATTAATATCGTTTATGTTTTATTGTTTTTATTTCAAATTCATTTATTGTGTTGCGCTGCAGGCTAAATTATTAATTACACACTGGCCACGCTTACTTGATATAGTGTGTCAGATAATTTCCAAGATGTGTTTGTGGAATTTCTTAGTTCTTAAAGGTGAATATGGAGTTCATCATTCATTTATTATCATAATAATAATTATGTTTAGTATGAAAGTTATTATCTTTCATGAATCTTCAGTTTGTCGTGAACTTAGTAATAACTTAACAAAGTCAATAAGTTATTGTTTTTTATATTTTTCAATTTGTTAATGCATTTTCAAGTGTAATAATAATTTGTTTCATCTTTCTGATCAACCGAGATACTAAATTTTTAGTATAATGTATATTTGGACTGTACATTTTTGTGATTTTTATAAAAGTGTTTTCATAACCTAATTTGGACTATTTTTATCAAAATTAGGGAGAGGAACAGTTTTGGTTTATCCTGTTGATTCTCTCCCATCATTAATTTGATGTGTGATTAAGGAATGTAATAAATGTAATGTAATGTAACTTTTGAGAAAGTTATTCAGTATCAAAAGTTGGGAATAGAATAGTTTTTGGCCTTGCCTGTTATTCTTTCTCAAACATAATATTTATATGATTTGTAATTCAATCCACAAATGAATGAATGAATGTATTCCGCACGTAACTAACGTATGTTAAACGTATGTTAACGTGCAAATCTTTGCCACAGATTTGGAAATCAAGTCTCGATGGTTTGGAGAGCCTATTATTGGAGTGATTCTTCTACTTTGCTGCTTCTAGTATGTTCACTACTTTTTTTTGAATTTAGACCATAGACATGAAAACAATGTCCACCTGTATCACTCCATCTTCATTGAAATTTTCATGATTCTTCTCATCACAAAGTTTCTATAATCTTGCAGCGTATTGAAAGTTTTGAAAAGTGAAGTAGGAGTTGAATTCAAGAGAGCCATGTTATCATTACAAGAATTTGTCAACGATATTAAGGGATTTAGTCAAATCCACAACTAGTTCCACTTACAATTTCATGGGCCAAGTGAGATTAATAGTTTTTTTTTCAAATATCCAACAGATGTTGACAGAGATTGCGGTTATTGTAAAAATGCATGCTGCACTAAAGCTTCAATGTTGAATTATCTTTAAACAGCTACCTAGTAAAAATACAGAGATCAGATCTTTTTGTTCTAGAATGAACTAAAACTAGGATTTTTTGTTTGAGTTCATCGTGGAGAATGACAGAACTCTGGTTTTTATAGGTGAGAATACACTTTTACAATTTGCCACAACTATGTTAAGATAAAAATCGTTGGAGACCGAATAACTATATCTTTTTACATTCAAAAGAGAATCACACATTTCTTCACTTGCTTCCAGACCATTGATAACATTATGCAGATTCTGTTTTCCATCAGTCTTGAAGAAAAATGTAATGTTCTCGTGAGAAGGTTATGCTTCTGGAAATCATTCTCATCTCTCATTATTATTGTTTTCTTCCTTCGATGGCTTCACACCCTCCAGTGATATCCATAATGATGTCAACATACTTGAACAGAATATCTTTGATGGAAGATTTATTTATATAGTAGCAGCCATTTTAGGAAAGCCTTTGAAGAACTAGGTATTCCAATCATTCACCTATGAGTTTTAGATAATCGAATGAAGGTTTGTTCCAAAGCTGAACGGTTGTCACATTATTACATCTTCAAGGTTTCCTTTTGACAGAGAGTCAATGTTTGACTGTATAGAGTTAATGTTTCCTTATTGGAAATGATTTTCTACTTCTATGGGTATTTTTTCATATTTTCTAGATATAACCAGACTCCATTGCATAGTTTGTGTGATTGAATGAAAAAAGTATGGGATCTTTTCTCGACCAGTTTCTATGTGCAATACCAGAGTCCTTCCTTAAGAGCACGAATACAATTGAAGATAATTCAAACTATGTTACAATAATCAGTCATAAATTTCAAAAGTCATTGATTTTGCATTGTGATTCTAAAAAAACTCCACAAATAGCTTCAGACTTCTTTCAAATATACGTTGACAATCTCTCATATTTGAACCGTTCATGAGTCCTTCTTGTAGTTGTTCATTGAATTGATTGCTTGCTCTCACACCTTGATTATACTGATCTCCCCTCAATAGATTTCTAACAGTATTCTCTCCAAAAATATTCCAGATTCAACAAAGATATCTTCTATTCACTTTCATTCAAGTACCATCCCAAGACAATCAGTCAAACTCAGCCAGATGAAAAGTATCTATTTGTAGATATAAGTTAGAGCAAAGACCTTAAAGATGCATAGACTCACATGCAGCGCTAGTGTACTTGGAATTGAAATCCGCCATTGATGGGGCAACCCATAAGATTATTACATACCAATGCCACCAATGCCTTTGTGATCTATAGTATTACAAATAAATATATATATAATATCTCGTGCTAAAATGGCGGCTTCAATTTCAAGTAAGAGTATCATTGGGAAGGCATAGGCATTGTGGGTCTACATCTCTTTATGTCTTTGAGTTAGAGAAATCAGTTGATAGAGAGTGTATCTTCTTTGTAATCAAATATTTAGTCATATCACATGGGAGTAATTAGCATTATTTGTGATTCAACCGTAAATTTATATGAAGAAAATACTTTACTCCTGTTACACGGTGCTCTATATGGGGTAGCCTAATAATTTGTTTAACTTACTCCATTATTTGACTTTCGCATTTCCAAAGTGATCATTGAACTAAATCAAATAATTATTGTCTCTTCATGAAATATCAGTTTTTTATCGACTGAGAAACACATATAGGATTCCTAACAAGATGGTTCTTCATTACAATGTAATTATAAATAATAAAGTATGTATTTTGACCATAATTTGTATATTATGATGAGAATTATTGATTATTGAGGCTTGAGAGTTGAAAAATCGTGTTCAGCGACCGAAAATACATAAGATAGCGTTCCTGAAATACATAATTTGAATGCACAGACTAGTAGGAGCGATGCGATAGACAGGCCACTACGCGCATTAATCATGGGGGAGGACCGCGCCGCAGCGTAACAGTGCTACTTATCCCCCTCCCACCACCGCATCTATGATCGTAACCCCAAAACTATATATATCATTGGATTCAGGAAGAAACGGCCTACAACGTTTATTGAGAACCTTTTCCTCTAAGTCGGCCAACGACTCAAATATTCGAGAAATAATAAAAAGTCCATAATAAAAAAATACATTTTTCGAGATATTTTTTTTGACAGAGAGTCAATGTTTGACTGTATAGAGTTAATGTTTCCTTATTGAAATGATTTTCTACTTCTATGGGTATTTTTTCATATTTTCTAGATATAACACAGACTCCATTGCATAGTTTGTGTGATGAATGAAAAAAGTATGGGATCTTTTCTCGACCAGTTTCTATGTGCAATACCAGAGTCCTTCCTTAAGAGCACATTTGTTTGGATCTGAATTGATTTTTCTGTCAAATGAGATTAGAATTCTCATTTCCATGAGAGTCAACAAAATAATTCCACTTCCACGATTTGAATAATGAGGCGTCAACTCTCAACCTACAAGTTCACATAATAATGATCACACTGTTTCACATGATAGTTTTTCCACCAATCACATTCATAATTATTATGTATGTTTCAATACAATGAAAATAGAATGGAAAAGTGTTTTTGATAGATGAATTCAGTTACTCACGGTTGAGGTCTAGCGTGATCGCACTGGAGATAGGAGCCACCAGGTTATTGTTGGATGCCTGACAGGTGAAGACGGCGTTGAGGTGTTTGCGAGTGAGCTTGTCGAGATGCAGGACGTTCTTCACTCGTCGGTCGGAGATGGACTCCCAGGAGTCATCCAGGAGGGCGTTCTCCTGCC
>NW_024094957.1:0-8758 GCF_014356525.2 Nilaparvata lugens
GAATTGATTTTTCTGTCAAATGAGATTAGAATTCTCATTTCCATGAGAGTCAACAAAATAATTCCACTTCCACGATTTGAATAATGAGGCGTCAACTCTCAACCTACAAGTTCACATAATAATGATCACACTGTTTCACATGATAGTTTTTCCACCAATCACATTCATAATTATTATGTATGTTTCAATACAATGAAAATAGAATGGAAAAGTGTTTTTGATAGATGAATTCAGTTACTCACGGTTGAGGTCTAGCGTGATCGCACTGGAGATAGGAGCCACCAGGTTATTGTTGGATGCCTGACAGGTGAAGACGGCGTTGAGGTGTTTGCGAGTGAGCTTGTCGAGATGCAGGACGTTCTTCACTCGTCGGTCGGAGATGGACTCCCAGGAGTCATCCAGGAGGGCGTTCTCCTGCCACCAGGACACCCTCGGTGGGGGTCGTCCTGTAATCAGTCACCACAATCATTATTTATTGAAGATCAAGATTGTCATCATTAACGGTAGGACATGCATGATTAGGGTTGCCACCCGTACTATATAATAAAGTATCATAAATATAAAGAAAATAATTGAAAATCTCAGTACCCTTTTTTTAAAAATATTTTATCACGACATGTTTCGGTCAATTATGCCATTTTCAAGTGATATGAATTAAATAAATAAATACTAATGTAGACTCTATTTATTTATTTAATTCATATCACTTGAAAATGGCATAATTGACCGAAACATGTCGTGATAAAATATTTTAAAAAAAGTACTGAGATTTTCAATTATTTTCTTTATATTATATTCAAGTAGCCCTATATTACAATTTAGCTTACAAGTACAGAAAGAGATAAAGTATCATACTTTATTTGGAGGTCTTGTACTTTATACTTTGTAAGCAAGATAAAGTACGCAAAATACTTATTTTGCTCAATAAAGTTCCATGTATTAAGTAAGGAAATCAAACATTTTAAGTTAGTAGAGTGGCGGGAGACTGTCAGATTTTAACTAATATTGGCTACATTTTTTCAGTGCATGTGATGCTGATGAGTTCAAGAATTTGTATAAAGTGGGTTTCATATTACTCTCTATCCCTGCCACTTCAGCATTTGTGGGAATGGTTTTTCGGTGATGAATGATAAGTGGAGAGATGAGAGGAGCAAAGCATCTTTGAATCTCATAAGAAATGATGATTTATTTCAATTTGAATGTTGATTGCAAAGGAGCTTTGCAACTCTCCACCAGTATCAATTATTTATTGATGATGGCCAAAAGCAATAAGAAATATATTTTCAAGATGAACTGATTTTATTAAGTTTAAAATTCATTATTGAACTCATTTTGTATTCGATTATATTCGTGTATTGTATTTTGAATATCCATTCAGAATTACTTTATTTGCATGGGCTACTTACAAAAGTTATCAAAAACATAAAGCACCCTTGATTCATTTTTTCCAGGAGCACATTCAAGCTCTAAAATCGAAAAAAAAACTTAATAATCAGCCTTGTGGAGCACTTGATAGAAGAAAACCATAAATATCTTGAATGCTAATATGAAGATGTTAAACGTTGGAAGCAAAAGCAGTGAATTAAATTGATGTGAAAGAAGATTTCATATCTACACTACAGCAAGATTAAATAGTAGTAAACTAATAGATAGCATTCAATTCGATTTAGATAATCCCATTCTTGATTAAATTAAGCAAAACAAGAAATAGAACATAATATGGAGGATAGTCTTATATGTACATAAATTTGTCAATACTTTTTTATTTATTTATTCATTTATCAGTTGAACTTGAAAATGGCTGAAATAAGCTGAAACCGGTCGTTCTTTTAGAATATTTTATGTAAATAAAGATTGCTCTATGCTTTTAATAAATCATCTAAAATCGTATTTTGAGAAGTACACATATCTTTGGCCAGAGTGCAATTTTTTGCATTTAAATTTCTTTATCTTGTGTACCTCAAATCATTTTGCAATAGCCTAGAGTTGATTAAATTGTTGCAAAGTAACAAGATTATGCATTTTTTCAAGGAGTATAACTCACATTTTGAATTCATAAGACCAACTCTAAAACTTTTTGGATTAAATGAAATAAATTATGTTTTTTTTCATGATACTATATCAAACCATTCTTCTGTATGAGCGTGTGCTTTGTAACAAATGAAATCAATTTATCTTTTTAATGATTTATGATTATTTTCGTCACACCAGTATCTAATCAATAACTTTCCAAGCTATTATGTTCTTATTTGGATAAATCGAATTATTCTATCAATAATTATAATGGATTTCAATAGTTATCAGTGATATTCATGTCAATAAATAAAATATTCTTGTGTATTCTTGTGAGTACTGTATATCAGAATGCCACAGAATGCTGACTTTTTGAATATACAGGTAAAAATGACATGTACTTTATTTAAACCTAATGTACTATATTTCTTAGGCCTGTGATTACCAATGTACTTTATTCTTCTTAAAAAAAGTGGCAACCCTATTTACAACTTGTACAATAGCATGACTATTATCAATGTTTGAAGCTATTTACTCCTCAAAAAAACCATAGAAATGTTTACCTCAAAAAAAATACCAAATAAATCTTTTATCAAAACCAAGAATGCTACAAAAAACGAGCACTCCAAAATTATCATATAATTAGAATTGATTAAGTGAAATTATATGAACACTACTGATAAACTCGTATAGCTACTGTCGATGAGTTGATGAATGTACTCTCAGGTTTTTCTTTCTACAACACTGTTCAACATGACGAATGTTTCGAGTTTCCACCTGAAAAGTTTTCTCTCAAATTCGTATTTCAGTTGACAACGTAAATTCCTGGAATCCCATCACCGATTTGATGACCTGTAGTGATGAATGAATCGTTGACGGGTTGAATGTTAACCAACAACGAAAAACTGTTTCTCGATAAACGTTTTAACGTTGACGTTTTTTCCCACCTCTGTATTCATGGAGGTTTTCAGGTTATCTGTTGATAGATTCAACTATTTTCTAATCGAACTATTCCAGAGAGTATACAATGTAGAATAGCATTTTATACATTCTGGAATCTTTATGAGTGGAAAAAGATATAGTTCCACAACAGCTGTGCTCTTAGAATATTAGGTTTAATTATTATTAACGAAAATCCCGAATAAATGCTGCAAATCACCCTGAAGACCTCTGCTACAGCAGACATTGACAACAAGGTTAACAGCTAGATGGAAATTCGATGAGAACTACTATCCAAAAATAACCCAGTTGTCAATGTCTGCAGTAGCAGAGGTCTACAGGGTGATTTGCAGCATTTATTTGGGATCTTCGTTCAATAATAATTATATATTAATTAGCATTTGAATAAATGCATTCTCTATTTAATTCCATCTGTGAAATATTAGGTTTGTTTTTGGTCCTGCAAAATTATTTCTTTTACATGTGAATATTTCCTTTTTTGGTGATAACAATGTAAAATATTAAATTTCTTCTATGTTTGGTTTTGAAGCATCTAAATTTAGAAATCTACTTTGTAAAAATAATTGAGGACTGAAAATGTGAAGTGAATAACTACAACACTCAACCTATTTTGGACTATGTGTAACCGTATCTAAATATAGGAGAGGAATAGCACAAGGTTACCTTATTTTTTCTCTCCCTATCATTGTGATGATGTACTTATTGTAAGAATCAATCAGTAAACAATTAATTATTGGAAAACAAACAAACACCGAATCCAAACTTCAAGGTTGATACGTTGATACGTCAACTGGTTTCACTGGAATAGGACATTCATTTTGAAACATGTTGATAACTAATGGGACCGTTGAACCAGCAATCATTTCGTTGAAATAACGACCAGGTATTATGTCACCCAATGACAGGTGTATATTGGAACCTGGAGTCAAAGATTGGAAATTAAAAATGCATGAGTTTTTCCATTTTTCACGTTAGCTGTAACGATTTTGCGATTTTCCTCACCTCCAGTCGCAATGCAGGCTATTTCCACGGCACTTCCCTCGTTATAGGGACCGAGTTTGTCCCGTTGGATGTTCGCTCCCGACTCATCCAGGATGTTCAGTCTTTCGGGCGGAACTGAAACAAAAAAAAAATGGTGAAAAAAGTGTCATTCAAGAATAAAATGGAAGAGAATTTGTATTGCAAAAAAAGGGAAAGTGAGTGTAAATAATTATTATCAAACGAGAATCCAAATTAAATGCCCTAAGAAACTCTGCTACTGCAAATATTGACAACAGGGTAAACAGCTAGATGGAAATTCGAAATGAAACGGGATGTAATTTATTTTGGATTTTCGTTCAATAATAATAATTATTGATTAATTAGCATTTGAATAATTGAAATATGTCAGTAATTTCCATCTTCAAAAGTGAATGTTTTTCAAAAAGGAAATGGGAGAGAATTTGAACTACAACAGCAGAAAAATGAGAAATAAGTGTCTCTTAAGAAGAAAGTGGAAGAGAATTTGAACTGCAAAAGCAAAAAAATGGAAATTGAGTTACTTTTAAGAAGAAAATGGGAGAGAATTTGAACCACAACAGCGAAAAAATGAAAAGTGAGTGACTTTTAAGAAGAAAATGGGAGAGAATTTGAACTGCAAACAGCGAAAAAATGGAAATTGAGTAACTTTTAGGAAGAAAATGGAAGATAATTTGAGCTGCAGCGGCGAAAAAATGGGAAGAAAATGGGAGAGAATTTGGAATGAAACAGTGAAAAAATAAAAAGTGAGTGTCTCACAAGAAGAAAATGGGAGAGAATTTGAACTGCAAAAGCAAAGAAATTGAAAGTGAGTGTCTTTGAAAAAGGAAATGGAAGAGAATTTGTACTGCAAAAGCAAAAAAAATGAAAATTGAGTGTCTTTCAAGAAGAAAATAGAAGAGAATTTGTACTTCTACAGCGAAGAATGGGAAGTGTGTGTCTTTTAAGAAGAAAATGGAGGAGAATTTGTACTGCAAAAGCAAAAAAATGAAAATTGAGTGTCTTTCAAGAAGAAAATAGAAGAGAATTTGTACTTCTACAGCGAAGAATGGGAAGTGTGTGTCTTTTAAGAAGAAAATGGAGGAGAATTCGCACTTCAACAGCGGAAAAATGGAAATCGAGTGACTTTTAAGAAGAAAATGGGAGAGAATTTGTACTTCAACAGCAAAAAAATGATAAATGAGTGTCTTTCAAGGAGAAAATGGGAAAGAATATTTGTACTGCAAACTGCGAATAAAATGGAAATTGAGTGACTTTTAAGAAGGAAATGGGAGAGAATTTGAACTGCAAACAGCGAAAAAATGGAAATTGAGTGACTTTTAAGAAGAAAATGGGAGAGAATTTGAACTACAACAGCGAAAAAATGGTAAGTGAGTGTCTGTCAAGGAGATAATGGGAGAGAATTTGTACTACAACAGCGAAAAAATGGAAAGTGAGTGACTTTTAAGAAGAAAAAATAAAAAGTGAGTGTCTCTCAAGAAGAGAATGGAGAAGAATTTGAACGGCAACAGCAAAAAAATGAAAAATGAGTGTCTTCCAAGAAGAAAATGGAAGACAATTTGAACTGCAACATCAAAAAAATGAAAAATGAGTGTCTTCAAGAAGAAAATGGAAGACAATTTGAACTGCAACATCAAAAAAAATGTAAAATGAGTGTCTTCCAAGAAGAAAATGGAAGACAATTTGAACTGCAACATCAAAAAATGAAAAATGGTGTCTTCCAAGAAGAAAATGGAAGAAATTTGAACTGCAACATCAAAAAATGAAAAATGAGTGTCTTCCAAGAAGAAAATGGAAGACAATTTGAACTGCAACATCAAAAAAATGAAAAATGAGTGTCTTCCAAGAAGAAAATGGAAGACAATTTGAACTGCAACATCAAAAAAATGAAAAATGTGTGTCTTCCAAGAAGAAAATGGAAGACAATTTGAACTGCAACATCAAAAAAATGAAAAATGAGTGTCTTCCAAGAAGAAAATGGAAGACAATTTGAACTGCAACAGCGAAAAATGAAAAGTGAGTGTCTGTCAAGAAGAAAATGGAAGAGAATGCAATAAAAAATAAAAAAAAATGCAATAGCAAAGAAATATTTCATGAAGAGATGCCAGAATTCGAAGCAATGGACAAGATCCACAAAAAATTATAACAATATATAATGAAGCAATGATTTCCAGTGAGAACATTTTGATATTATCAAAACCAGCGAATATGGAAATTTATTCATTGTTCACGAATACAAACTTCACCCATCAAGTAAGACAATTTTTGTTGATCGTAAACTATGTCAACCATTTAGTATAATTCAGAACTACATCAATATCATGTTAAACAATATGAGAACTATTACAATGGGAATCATAATATTGTGAACTATGTGAACAATTCGATGAACTGAAACAAAAAGTGGAATATATAACAATGAACTTCATAATACGTTGGCGTACTACATTATAATGACAGATATTCAGTCAACTATATATAATGAGCTGCAAAATATATACGATAAACTATGTATTCATTACTCCAACCACAGTCAACCTCATTATTTATTGAAAAACATAATCGACGCAGACAATCATGATGATGATGCGGAAAGTTGGTCATGTGCGATGGCACATATATGTGGCACATATGTGACACATGATGTGTCATACAGGTGCACTCAGGGGAGATAACGCAGGCACACACACACTCACACACACATGAACGCAAAAGGAAAATGCATAAGTTATGAGACAGGCGATGGGTGGAGACTACAACACACATGTGCCTCATATATGAACACATATTAAGCCAGGCAGACGCCACGTTTGAGTCGCACAAAGGCTAGCAAAGCCTAATATACAGGGAAAGATGGATTGGAACGAGAGAGACAGAGAGAGTGACTGAGAAAGTGTGAATGAGTGAGAGACAGGTGGATAGATATATAGTCAGAGATATAGATGGATAGAAAGAAGGAGAGAGATGGATGAAGAATGAGAGAGAGAGCGAGTTATTGATTGATTGAGTACTTTATTTATGTAGATTACAATATATACTGGCTTATACACTTATATACAATAGCTTACAATATAGCAAAATTATAGATGAATTTACATAATATAGACTAAGAAAATAATTATTGAACTGTATATGATAAGGAAAAGCAATTTGTAATATAATAACTATAGATAATAATTATATTTTCATGCATCTACATAAATTGGCGGAGCTTTGGACATATCAATGTCCATTCTTTGGAAAGAATATTAAAAATATCCTCCCCACTAACTCTCTATCAAGTTAGAGAGACTGATGAAGAGTAAGATGTGAAGATAATGTGAAAGAGTAAGAGAGAGTGAAATAAAGATGGAGAGAGTGATGAGTGATTGAGATAGGGGGTAGGAAGAGTGTGAGAGAGTGAGACAGGGGTTGAGAGTCAGTGAGTGAGAATCAGGAAGATTATTTGATGAAGAGAAAACAGATATAGGAAAATAATGAGAAGTGATGTAATATATGATAAAGTGATGAAAATTCCAGGAGTGTGATAGATAGAGAAGTGGACGAGAGAGGAATGGAGGAGACGAGCAAAAAGGGTGAATATGATTAAAATTGGGTGTGAAGTAAGAGAGAACTGCGAGAATGAGAATCCTGTGAGACTGATGAATGGGAGGAATATGAGAAATAAGAAAATTTATTAGTCTACATATGGGAGAATTTAAGTGGGGAAGAGCAGAAGTGATGAAAGTTGGAGAGAGCAAATACAAGGAATTTCGGAGTGAGACAAGGACAAAATTGATTACAGGGACGAGGAATGGATTGACATTCACAGGTGAACGAAGAGGAGAAGTGGTAAGGAAAATCAGTTTAATGAAAGATGTAGAAGAACGAAAACAAGAGAAAGATCAGTCCATCAATTCATAGGATAGATGAACAGAGAGATAAAAGGTATACAAGGAAGAAGGAAAGTAAAATTGAGAATACAAAAAGTGCAATGGGCTGAAGAAAGAATGGAAGTTGAGAAGGAAAGTAGATAAGAAGTAGAAGTGGAGTAGATGTAGAAGAAGAAGAGGAGAAGTAGAAAGGATATAATATGTTTCTAGTGCTTGTCTTGTTTCTATGCTTGTTCATTATGACCCACTTTCTAGTACTCATGAGCATTGAGAAGCAGGCCGTTACTGGTTGAAAATTTAATGAAAAAGACTAAGAAATTGTCAAAAAACCACTGATTCATTGATTACTAGAAAGACCGGTTTCGGTTATTACACCATTGTCAATCTCTGATAAACTAAAACTAAATTGATTGAGAACTGGTTGAAAATTGATTGGATAGAAACAGACAGATACTATTCTATTACTGTTTGGTTTGAGTATCAGGATAATTGATTGAGCACTTTATTTATGTAGATCACAATATATACTGGTTTTTACACTTATATACAATAGCTTACAATACAGCAAAACTATAGATGAATTTACATCACATAGACTAAGAAAATGATTTTATCCTACAGATACCCTGAAAAGTGACCATTTCTGCACTGATTGCAGGCCGCAAAGAATCACTTTTCCGCACTAATGCGCAAATGAGTACTTTGCGTACTCCAGATTTGCAGCATGACAACTCAAAAAGTAGTAGGTAATATGAGCACCAGTGCAGCAAAATCAAAATTAGTGTAATTCCTATAGTGAGGCCCACGTTATAATGACACTGGAGAACAGCGTTGCCTTGCCATTAGTGCCTTCATTATAGTCATTTCAATGCTTACATAAGATAAACCGCCTTCTA
>NW_024094958.1:0-8501 GCF_014356525.2 Nilaparvata lugens
TCGTGTTCCTATGTCTTTCTGGTGGGCTGCTGTCGTCCTCTCCAATGGGGATATTTGAATTAATAACTCATGTCATAGAGCGACTTCACTGAGTTAGGTTTATTACTTATTAAAAGTCTGTGATACTTGAACTTTGGCAATAATAAAATTTAATTTCATAAGGGAATCAGTCTATTGCTCTCGTATTGATAGGCGTCTTGGTTGGTCTCTGGCAAGCAAGTGGGCAGTTGGTCTTCCCCTATTCTCTGTCGACAATACTTCCGGCTCTAAATTGCATAAAATTTAAATATCTTTTCCTATTGGTGGATTTCAAATATCAATTAAATACTGTAATAACAATTTAATACGATGCAATTTTATACTGTCAATGGTCCATAGTACGAGAGCATATTACTATATCAAATCTGAATATTTCTATCCTTGAATTTTATTTCATTCTAATTTATTGTTCCATGCATTCTACAACAATTAAAAATTTTCATAATTTCAATAAAGACCAATTTGATATATGGGAGGCTTAAATTAAATTTTGATAGTGCAACAAAACATCTGAGAAAATTATTCATATTAAAACCAATCATTCCAATGATTTTAAAAATAATTGGATGACATATGACTATATAAAAGATTGAAATAAGAGATATCTCATTCAGGCGTTCCAAAAGCATACTGTGTACAAAAATGATTATCAAGTTTATAGGAACAAACTCAATAAAGATATCACACTTGCTAAACGACTTATATAATAAAAAGCTTCAATGATTCAAAAAACAATATCAGGAAATGGAATGTGTAAAAAGGTATTTTAGGACGATCATCTGACGTCTCAGATAGTAGAATCCTTAGAGACTTCTCTCACAAATTCTCAAATCCAGACCAAATTTGCTCAACCTCCGCGGTTTCTTACATAACAATATAGAAATACTTCCCATTTATGTCCAATAATTCTTGATGACTCTGTTCCAATCCCACCTAATCACAACTTTTATCCAAGACAAGCTACTATTCAATACATTAAACAAATAGTTCATGGGATGGATAAAAATAAATCCCCTGGATTTGATGGTATAGTAGTATTGGAATTGCAAACCCTTGAAGAATATCTTTGCACTCCTCTTTGCTGCATGATCAACCTATCTATTCTAAAAGGCATTTTCCCCGATTCCCTGAAATATTAATAGTTAACCAATTCATAAATCTGGTGCACATGATAATTTCAATAACTACAGACCAATCTCTAAATGTCAGTACCAGAAAAAAATTTTTAAAAATTTTTATTAACACAATTAAATAAATACATACTCCAGAACAATATTATTTCTAATTATCAGTATGGATTCCAAAAAGGAAAATGCACTGAGTCACTTCTAGTGATTCCACACATAATAAATACTCTCCTGAATGACAGATATCATGTTGTTAATGTGACAAAAAGCATTTGATACACTTGATCATAGGATACTTCTTGAAGATTGATTAATATTGGAATTACTGGCAATGTATTGAAATTGTTTGAGAGCTATTTGAGTGATAGACACTTCATGGTTAACCTAGGGGGCAATCACAGTGGGTTATATAAATGTGACATTTTGGAGTTCTGCAGGGAAGCATTTTAGGTCCCATTTTGTACAATATTTATTCAATTCAATTTCCAAAGTAATCAGACATGGAGAAGTATTAATGTATGCTGACGATACAGCTCTGATTGTTGGACATAAGAATTTGAAAGTGGCTGAACAATTGATACAGTTTGATTACAACATAATCCTGAAAGTCCCATGACAGAAATCTCATAAACAACAGGAAAAAACTGTACTAATGCACTTTAAATCTCCACATCTAAGATGCTTCTCAGATCTGCACTTATCCGTCTCTACTTTAGTAAATAGTACCCGTTACCTTGGCATTATAGTCGATAGCAGCCTGAGATGGTATAGATAGATAGATAGTTAGATATATTACATCTGGTTGGCCTCAACGGCGTCAGACAAGTCAAGTGCTAGCAAAAGCGAGACACCATTAATTTTTCATTAAATTTATATCTAGTATAATAATTACTATTTGTCTTCGACTCTATTAAAGTAATCAGAATAGTTTTTCAGACTATAAAAGCATTCCTCCTTTAGAAATAATTTCAAACTTCGTTTAAACTTTTTTATTGTTAATATTTCTCGCAACCGAATTGGTAGTACTTGGTAAATCTTTCTACCAATATAACTGGGTTTTTCTTCATACAAAGTCAATTTATGATATTCCGAGAAGGTACTCTTATGCCCTGTATTATATTCATGCGTCTTATCAATAGTCTGTAGTGAACACCTTCTAATATATACACACATTTCCAAAATATAGAGACAGGGAGCACTTAGAATCTCCATTTTAATAAAATAGTCCCCACAATGTGTTTGTGGATGCAACCTCAACATAGTGCGCAATGCTTTCTTTTGACAAATGAAAATTTTCTGAAGGTTACTCTCTCTAGCTCCCCATAGGGCCACTGAATATGTAATTGTGACTCCACCAAGCAATGATAGACCGACTTCAATAGAGGCTTATTATTTAGTTTACATAAATTCCTTGAGACAAAATTCCACTCGCTATTTTACTTTCAATCTTATCCGATTGTTCCCCCCAACCCAGCCCTTCCACCAGTTTCACCCCTAAGAAGTCCGTTGAGCTCTTGATTACCAATTTCGACTCTCCAATGAATAATTTGGGTGTTTCATTGTGTCTTAACCTCCTACTCTGATGGGTTTGTAGACACATATAATTTGTTTTCAAGGCATTCAACATCAATTTATTATTTGCAAAATATTGGCACAGACTATTCATCTCAACATAGGACTCAATTTCCACTTTTTTCAAGTCTTGGCTTCTTGTCACCAGAGTCATATCATTTGCAAAACATACAGATTCTCAATGGGAACCGACCCTGCAACATCATTCACATAGATCAAGAACACAAGGGGCCCAGAATAGAACCCTGAGGGACCCCAGGAACAATCAATTTAGGCTTTGATCGAGAATTTATTTTATTTTTAGTTCCATGTTGAATCTCTGTGACTTGATACCTGTTTGTCATATATGAATCCATCCATTTCAATGCAGAGCCTCCAAACCCATGAAGTCTGAGTTTATTCATAAACAGATCTACATTTACACAGTTAAAAGCCTTGGAGAGGTCGGCAAAACAAGTGATTACCGCCTCTCCGACTCAATCGCATCAATACAGTAGTGAGGAAATCTATCAGTAACATTTGGTAGACTTAGATCTGTGAAAACCATATTGCTTATTACAAGAATGTCGTTATCCTCCAGGTAATCTATAAGCTGATTACAAATGAATTTCTCCAATATCTTAGAAATAACCGGAAGCAGAGAGATTGGCCGATAGTTATTCAAATCAGTTTTGTCCCCACTTTTAAAAAGAGGTTTGAGTCTTGCTGTTTTACAGCCATCAGACAAATTCCTTGTTTTATTGAAGAATTTATCAAGTGTAACAGAGGCGAGACTATTTCTTCTACACAGAATTTTACTACCTTCATACTAATTCCATCCAAACCATATGAAGATTTTTGCACAATTTTAGAGATTATGTGTTTGAGGGTGGATTCATCTATTTCACAAAATTCAGTATTCTACTTTGTACTTCAGGCTCTTTCACACTTTGGACGAAACCGGGAGAAGTTTCTTGAGTGCTCTATCGATCGACAATCTATATGGGGCCTGGAAGGAACATCATTTGTCCCACCCATTACAACTACATAATCGTCTGTTTCAAAGTCACTTGTCAAACTCTCAATATCTTCAACAACCTGTGCCAGCTTGGCGCCTGGCTTACATATTACTGTGACATTGTAACTTACTCCTACTTGCTCTTGTAGAAGCCTGTACAATCCTCTACCGTTACTGTCTGTCAACAGCAATATTCTCTTTTTTAATTTATTTTCAGGCCTACAAAGTTTATGAGAGTTCATAACTGGCATATTACCCCTAACCTTATTCAATTTACAAGTATAATCGGCTCCATTGAAGTATCATTACTTAAAACACTGAAGAATTCTTCGTTGCAGTGACCCTGGAATCTGAGGGACCATGGAATCTGAGGGACCATTAGATATTATATCACCTGGTGGATAGAAATTCTTAACATCAGGGAGTTCAATTTCCAAGCATTTTTTTTCACATTTTAAAGAAGAATTTTCAATTCTAGGACTTCAATACTCACCTTCATCTGATCCATTGTGTTTTTACATTCCATTAATTTCTTATCCACATCAATGGAATGATTTATCGCGTCATTCCACTGTTGCTTGAGAGTAATTATTTTCTCATGTAAATCCGAAATTTCTCTTTTCAGTGATAAGACGATAGATTCATTATTCTTTAATTCGCACGGAATAGATATATCAGTAGAACCATTGAAAATTAGAGGTGTACTACAGGAGTTATTTTTATTGAAAATATCTGACATCAACGATTTAAGGGTTTCAACTTCGTTATTCATTTCTGATTTTTCATTAAGAACCCTTTCAACAATCGCTTTGCACTCCATTAATTTTCCATCAACGTCCATAGAATGGTTGATAGCGTCATTCCATTGCTGCTTCATTGTCTTCATCTTCTTGTTTGGTTCTAAATTTTCTTTCTCAATGAGTCAATTATTTCATCTTTCCTTTCAATAGCGTCAATTTTGGGATCAGAGGGGAACGTGAAACTAGGGGAGTACTTGAATTTGTTCCATTGAAGATGCATGAATTGGTGGAAGACAAATCAGCTTCACTAATCATGGAGTTGTACAATCTAACGGGCTGGGCATCACTTTCCAAATCCGGGGATGAAGTACTAGTCTGAGAAAGAGAGCCATCAAGCTTCTTCATATTAGAGGTATTAGCTGCACGAGGTGGGTGATTATGTTTTGGACTGTGGCCATGCTCCAAAAAGAGCAATGTATCATCACGCAAAGCAACATTACAGGTCTTTACAAGACATCGCCAAATCGATTGACCTGTGTAAGAGGATCTGGTCTGGCCAGAGCATTCGAATTGTAGCACCAAATCCCAGACTACAGTCTGGCAATAGCAGGTTTGTTGGCACCACTGCCGACCGTCCACTGCTCTGGCTTGTCGAGGAAAAGTAGCCCAGTCATTCTTGCTTTCGTCCATTATTCGTCATTCACTTGTTTTGTCAGCCCGTTGTCTTGTTGCAAGACCGAATTTGTATTTGTAATGTAATTTCGTTCGGAAATTTCTTATAATTGATTGTTTAAGTGTCGTGTGTGTGAATTGAGTATAACAGCATAAATAGTGTTAAATTGAATTAATTTGAATCGGATTTGAATTTATAAAGAATCCAGTTTGAGCTTTGTTCAAATACAATACAGAGCCTGCAAGTTGAACACGGAAAAACAGCCTGGAAGCGAAAACCTATCTTTTTCCCAGATTTCTTCCAACCTCGAATCTGACCAAAACACCTAATAAAGGCTTCGAAGGGCAAGTAGACAAATTGGATTAAATCTGGTAAGTTTTTGCTCTTTTTATTGTTCATTAATGCAGAGTTTAACTGTACCAATAACCTGGCTCAAATTGAAGATTAGATCTTGCTCCTTGTTTGTATTTGATTATTTGAATAGTAAATTACAGTCCCTGGTAGCTCTAGCCTGAGCTTTGTTCAGAACATTTTTGATCCTCCAAACCGTGATGAATTCAAATTTGTAATTTATTGATTAATTCACACACATTGGACTTAAGCAGTTTCGTGTTTGTCCAATGTTGGCATGTTCAGAATGGTCTGATCCATGCTCAACTTAGTTTGTTGTAGCCTTGTTCTAAGAGCAAGGTTCTTGTCAATTTGTATTTGTCTGAAATTAATTTATTTCAGTTAAAATTGTAATTTTCCTGAAACTAGGCTCATTGTGCTTTTTTTCGGGAATTTGTTCGTTTGTTGGAATTGTATTGTCCATTTGTTATACATGTTAGTGAAGGTTAATCACAGCATGATTCTGTTTGTTCAATTCAACAAGTTATCGTTTGTTTGTGAGTTGTAGGCAGAACATTATCTAATCATATAGTTTTGTCTCCAGCAGTAACTTATCTAGTGAATTGATAATCGAAGTTTAACTTTGATAACTCCTAGTCGTGATTCTTCCTTTCATCTAGTTTTGAACTCATTCTTGTTTTATTGTCTGTTGTTTGTATTGTCGAGGCTGAATTGTTTTGTGTATGAGTTCAAGATGGAGGAAAAATTACAGAAAAAAATCAGGGTGCATCGCGCCAAACTGGAACAATTGTATGCCAGATTGCAGAAAATTTATGACCTGTCTAAAAATGTCTCTGATCCAAAAGTTGCTGAGCAATTTTTAGTGTTGTATCCTCGGGTGTCTCAGACCATTTCGGATTATGAAAAGACAGAATTAGTGGTTAATGAGTTGGAACTTGAGTTGAATATAGATTATGTTGTAGCATTCAACGACTCACATCTAGATCTGTTCCAGTATATAAGTAGCGGCTAACACTCTCAAACAGAGAGAGGCGACTGATGCTATTGCTCAATCTTCGGCAGCTTCAGCAGCTAGTGCACAGCTGGTCGTGTCCGAGTCGGTACTGCCCAAAATCGACCTTCCAAAATTTGATGGGAACCAGACTCAATGGTCGGTGTTTTATGAACTATTTAGGCATTGGTACATGACAACAAGAGTTGAACGATCAGCAGAAGGTCCAATATCTTGTAAGTAGACTTACTGAACAAGCAGCAAATATTTGTCGTCATTTGCCACCATTGGCTAATAATTATCAAATAATTTGGCAGGCATTATTGACCCGCTATAACGATCCACGGCGCAAGTCGATGTCTATTTCAAACAAATTTTTGAATTTCGTCCAATAAAATCAGAATCAAAGGCAGGTTGTATTGCGATTTTGGATGGGTTTTGCAGTTCAATCAATGCAGTGAAGAGATTGCGACTCACTGATTTGTCAGACTCGATATTCCTCTATCATGGCTTGAGATTGCTGGATCCAAGCTCTCGTAGAAATTTTGAATCGGCTGTACGTGACAAGGCTATGCCAACTTATACCGATTATGTCAAATTCATTGAAAAGCAAATTAAGACTCTTCCTTCTGATGAGAAACAGACTGAATCGTTTAATATGAGGCACAAAAAGGATAATAAATCAAAGGTGTTTGTGGTTCAATCTAATGATTCATCTAACGATGCATCTAGTAAAAAGCCCAATTGTCTGAAGTGCTCAAAACCGGGTCATCGGTTAGTAGATTGTGCTAGTTTCTTGAAAATGACTCCTTGGGATCATTATTGTTTGATTAAAGGAAAGTTTTGTTGTTTTCGTTGTCTTGATGTGGATCATTTGAGTAGAGATTGTCTTAGTAAAAATCAGTGTGCTCAATGTCGAGAATCTCATCATTCTTTATTGCACTTTTCCAGATCAAGTTCCAATGAAGGTGTTGCGTCTCGTCGAACTCCAAGGCAGGTGGCACATCACCTATTAGTTGTTGTTCTACATCAAACGATGTGGAAAATTCGACCGTTGTGATGTCGACCATCACTGCATATATTCGAGATTGTAATGATCAGCTTTGTGATGTTCGTTTCTTGGTTGACACCGGGAGTCAGTGTCATTTTGTTACAGCCAAATTGTGTCGGCGTTTGAGACTACCATTCCAGCCCATGAAAACCGTTGTTCGTGGATTTGGTGGTGGTACTAGTGAAGTTCGAGGTCATACTTGTGTGTCGATTCAGTCGAAGTTAGATCCTACCGTCAAGTTTTCGATGGATGCCACAGTGGTAGATAGAATCATCGACAAGTTGCCTTCTTGTGAAATCGACAGATCCAAACTTCATCATCTTGAAAATCTCACACTGGCTGACGACAAATTCTACCTTCCTAGTAGAATAGATGGCATCATTGGTGCGGAGTTAGTTCCTCACTTGCTACGTGGGAGTCCTAGTATAAGTGAATCGCACGAGTTGATGACTGTTAATAGTGTCTTTGGTCACATTCTGATGGGGAGAGCGCCGATTATCACTTCAACAAAGAATGTGTCAAATTGTTTGACAGCCATCTGTAGTCCATTCGTTAGTAGTCCATCGTTGGATAGTTTTGTGGAACGTTTTTGGGAGTTGGAATCGTGCCCTGCACCAAGCTGTTAACTGAAACCGGAAGAGTTGGAGTGTGAGGTAATTTTTCGGAAGTCTGTACATCGTGTGGATTCTGGTCGTTTTGTTGTTGCCTTGTCATTTGCGGAGCCGCCCAGCAGCTTGGGAGATTCGTATGATGTTGCCAAACGCAGACTGCTGACTTTGGAGAGACGATTAGAGCTTGTCACGATGTATCGTAACTAGAGAAAGGCATTGAATTTAGGGCTCATTTATTCGACGCTCGGCTATCTTTCATAGAATCTGAGGGGTCAACGTTCAAGCCAGCCACTGGCCTACCGCTCAGCGTTGCTGCGCATCCTCTCTCCCCTCCCCCTCGGTCACTGAG
>NW_024094959.1:0-9028 GCF_014356525.2 Nilaparvata lugens
AGTTGAAAGTTTTTCAAGAATCTAAACGCGTGTCATGAAAAAGTTAATAAGCTGGAAAAGCGTTAGTAGACAACGTTATACTATTATAATTTCAGATTAACCCATAAAAAATCTTGATAAACCAATGCATTGCAATAAAACAATAAACCGATCCCGATAAATCCAATGAATCTCATTCATATAAATGCACTGAACACATGCTGGTATCGAGCACATGTTCTATGAGAATCAAAATATCTCATCCCCGAAATTCACAAGCTGATGTATAGCCAAACTACAAAATATAAACACGACCTAGAAGATAAAGAAACCTTAAGGTTTGAAAGGGAAGGTTAGGAGGTTGGTTTTTTTGCTTTTATATTACAAAATGCTTGTATTATTCAAATGTTTTGATAATTATTGTAAAGCAGAAACAGAAAGCTTGCATGTCAGAAAATGTTTGTGTTATATAATTTGGTTTGGCCAGAGCATTTTTGAATTGTAGCGCCAAATCCCTGACTACAGTTCTGCCCATAGCAGGCTTGTTTGCGCTAGTGCCGACTGTCCAGCTGTTTTTGGTTTGTCGAGAAAAAAGCCCGAGTCATTCTTGCTTTCGTCCATTATTAGTCGTTCAGTCGTCGTTCTTCTTGTCAGCCCGTTGTTGTGCAAGAACGAATTTGTATTTTGTAATGTAATTTCAATCGGAAATTTCTTGTAGATAATTGTTTGAGTATAGTGTGTGTGAATTGAGTATAACAGCGTAAATAGTGTTAAATTGAATTAATTTGAATCAGATTTGAATCTATAAAGAATCCAGTTTGAGCTTTGTTCAAAAATACAGTATATGACCTGCAAGTGGAACGCAGAATCAACACGAAAATACAGCCTGGAAGCAAACCTATCTTTTTCCCAGATTTCTTCCCACCTCGAATCTGACCAAAACACCTAATAAAGGCTTTGAAGGGCAAGTAGACAAAATTGGATTAAATCTGGTGAGTTTTTGCTCTTTTTATTGTTCATTAATGCAGAGTTTAACTGTACCAATAACCTGGCTCAAATTGAAGAGTAAATTTTGCTCCTTGGTTGTATTTGAAATTTGAAAAGTAAATTACAGTCCTCTAGTAGCTCTAGCCTGAGCTTTGTTCAGAACATAATTTGACTATAGGTCACCGTAAGATTTTCAAGAATGCAATATTCTGCCTACTCTGTACTACAGCCTACGTCACGGCTGCAGTTCCCCCACTCCAATTGCATTTAAACTAAAATACAATAGATGAGTGACCAACCTTCTGTCTACTAACTTTGATTGGAATGGTGATTCTCCTGTATTACGTGACTTATAAGTACTAGTAGTTCTGTGAACAGTAGACCTCACGCAGTATTCTCATCCACAAGTACCAGATGTCAACTGTTTTAAATGTTAACAAAATCAGTTCACGTTTGAATTTGTATTCCATATGATATAATTCATCCAGTTATGTGATGATCTTTCTATCTGATGAAAATTAATTTTTCAGAATCAAAAATATTATAATTTCTCCAGCATTACCGTATTTAGTTCATTTGTTTATTTTTATTCACCTATTAAATTAGTTTTTTCAAATGTGAGAATATTGATACTGATGGACACGCATAATAATACCATGACTGCAAAACAAAATATTGAAACCAAAGACCTTAAAGTTGCGATTAGACCAAATTTATTTAAAAAATGTTAATAACTCAATCCTTTTAGATTATATTAGATTGAATATAACTTATCATACACATGATGAACATATGTGTTTGTCAACTTCCGTTCAATCTAATAGAATCTATAAGAATTAAGTTATAACCATTTTGTTAATAACTTTGGTGTAAACCCAGCTTAAAGATGCATACCTCTTTAATGTATTTGATTGAAACTATAGACCTTATACAAATACAGTAATAGACTGTCTTCTCCACACATCTGTGTAATCACTTGTCAGCTGATTTATGATAAATAATTCTATAGTATGATTTTTACTCTAATATTGGCGTATGAAGGAGGCTCCTTTTTCCTTTTATATCATCCTTGAAATGCAAAATTTCCAAAAACCTTGTATATACGTCGACGCGCAATTCAAAAAGGAACATACCTGTCAAATTTCATGAAAATCTATTACCGCGTTTCGCCGTAAATGCGCAACATATAAATATATAAACATTAAGAGATATGGCAAACCATCGACTTGAATCTTAGACCTCACTTCGTTCGGTCAATTATGAAACAGGGCCCAGGGGCCTGTTTCATGAAAGTTAAAAGTCCTGTAATAGAGGAAAAGTTCCTGTATTACAGGTGAAAATTAAAAGTTTGTGTTACTTAAACAATTTTCCCTGTAAAACAATTTACAAGTCATTTGCCTGTAAAAGTAAATAATACAAGACATTATCATTTTCGTGTTTCGTAAAAAGAAACTTCCTGTATTACTGGATCTGTAAGTTGTTGAATATTTTATCATTGTTTAGACCATCCTAAAACTTTTACAAGTGTAGGTAAAATCTTGAAAAGTGACATTTTGTTCTAAAGGCAACGTGTGCCAAAATGGATGAAGGTAGTAGTTCTAGTGAACTACATGACTATGTTATTATTCGTAGGCCAAGAATTTTGCAAGGATAGAATTTCATACAAAATTATGCAGGAAACTTATCAATATAATGAACGGTTTAGATTAAGCTTTCTTCAGTAAAGTGTTATTGGGAATATTCAGAAAATTAATTATTAACAATTTTTGATAATTAACATTTTTGAAACATTACTACTAACATAACTGTTATAATAAGTTATGTAAGTTAAGTAGTTATTATAATTTCTCAACTATTTATCATTAACAAATTTATTTTGCTGCATAAATGCAATCTGTCCATCGTCAGAAATTTGATAATATAGATTTTCCACAGATCTTATATTAGGCTCACTGGCTAATGAAAACATAATTCATATAAAGGAACTGTAATACAGGTGCATATTACAGGTGATTTTACAAGTGCAGAATTATTTTTATGAAACATAATTTTAAAGGATTGTAAATTTTAATTTATAAGTCCTGTAATACAGGCCCTGTATTACTGGGGTTTTATGAAACAGGCTCCAGATGTATTTCACAATCTGTAATCATTATTAAATATGCACAACAAATTTTCAATATGGTTTGTTCAGTAATGACATAGAGAAAAAAAATATAGCATAAGAAGATATCCCATGGTTTAGAGCGTTTATGTTCTAAATTTCACTGTTAACCCCAGCCTGATAGTTCACTTACTTCTTTTTCATGAGACTATTTGATTTGTAATCTCTCATTCTGTGCCGTTCTTGCACTCTCAACCGGCCAAAACAGTAATAATAGACTGTAGTCGACAGTAATCGGCTTGAAATTTTGGAACATAAACGACCAATACCATGGTTTATCTTCTTATGCTATCTTTTCTCTATGGTATCACCATGAATGATACAATATCACCACAAAATGAAACAGTATCACCACGCATGATACAGTATCAACACAATATGATACAGTATCGTCTCAACTATGTCATCTTCTCTCCATGGTAATGCATTCTTGAGTTTGCATTACTCATCACTCCAATCAGAAAACTTCATTAAATTTAATACAACTTCAGTACAGAAGTATGTCTCGGGAATTATTTAGGTTGTAGCTACTATAATGATGTCGTCGTCGTCTTCCTACGAGGATTAGGCTATTTGCCTGTTCCGACTTGAAACTGCCAATGACATCCATCTTTTGCGGGATACGCCCACACTTCTCCTCCCAACCACATGACTGCCCTGGGAATCCTGTCGCTCTCCGTCCTTTCAACATGATCTTTCCAGTTTTGCCGATTCTCTTCAATATTCTACCATATGGAGATTATGTTGAGCTCGCTTCTTATATCGATTATAAAGCCTATCTCCCCTTGTGCACCCTTTTACTGCTCTGACGACAACCAAGCCCCTTGCACGCTGGCGTCAACGAGTCTCCCCGACAGCCAATCCCCTACTGGTTAGGAGGTTACTGGTTTTCGGGACCGTAGACGACAATCAATCCCCTCGAAAGTGGTTTTTAAAGAAGCTCGGCTGACGGGGAGCTTGGTTGGCGCGTTCCCCTTGATAAGCTCAACTACGAGAATTGGGATAGGGACTATAGTGTATAGTTATAATGACAGTATTTGATTAACATTGGTATTGCTATCCTTGTCTATCATTCGACAAAGCAGAAAGCGCTATTTTTATACCTCCACAACGTTGCCAGATCGTTTTCTAACAATGTAGAAATATAATTAATTGACAAAACTTTCAATATCAATTATAAAGATTTTCTTTTAGTCATTGAAAATATTTTCTGATGATATAGAATATAATGGAATATAAATTAACAAGAATTAACAGTTAAATAGATCAGATATACCGGTATCAACTATCTTCTATAGACGGCAGTGGCAAGGCAGAGAATCAGCAACGCTGTACTCTTATATTTCTCTACTGTCATCATAACGTTGACCTGTGAAAAACATGGTTAAACGCATGTCAGGTGCCATACAAGCAGAACTAAGCTCGTCTCACAGCAGAGCTTGCAAGAAAGAATAAACGCAGTAATGGAGTCGTTTGAAAGGCAGGAGAACAGGTATTTTCACTCGATTAAGAGTTTTATTCTTTTATTGATTCAACGATACACAAATTATTTTTCAAAATAATTTGGTGTGTGATCAACAGGCACAGCCCAAAACTGTTCCTTCCCCGGATTTGATTCATTAAAATAGGTTATGTTTCTTCCACTTCATAAAATGTTGCCTAATTTTCTGACCAAACACTTGAAGCAAGAAACTTTGAATTTAAAATTTTTAGCGCATGGAAAGCTTTTTACCAGAGAAAATAATATGGACTATTGTCAATGTCTTAATACCTACCATATATTAGCAGAGTACCATACGCATGTAAAAAAAATATTAAAGTGCTCTGAAAATTTTGAAAAAAATATTTTTTTCCTCCACCTACTGTCTAAAGTGCTTACTTTACTCCCTGGAACATAATAAATACTAAAGAGTCACCTTTTCGCTCTCGGGATGAAAAAACAGGAAAACTCCCTAGAGCGTAAAAGTAACTCCATTATAACATGGGAAGCATCTCTATTTTAAAAACGTACATTTGAATATCTACGTAGAAAACGTTCAAAGACCTTGAAGATGCATAGACTCACATACAGTGCTAGTGTCGTACTTTGAATTGAAATCGGCCATTGAGGGAGCAACCTATAAGATTATTACATACCAATGCCTTTGTAATCTATAATATTACAAATATATAGATATAATATATTGTGCTAAAATACCCCAATGGCAGACTTCAATTTCAAGTAAGAGCTATCATTGGGAAGGCATAGGCATTGTGAGTCTATATCTCTTTAAGGTCTTTGATTTGAAATAGGTAAGAAGGTCTAAGCTCAGATGAGGAAGCATTGAACCAACTAAATTCAATACCTCAACCAGACATTTGATCAATATATGAAATTTATGTTTGTATGCTAAAATTATTACAAACTTCATCACTGTACTAAAAAAAAATTTAATTTTTTTTATTCCATGTTATTCAAAATACCAGTCAACGAATATTCCCATTAACTAATCAAATTTGAAACGGGAACTTCATCATAGCTGTAGTTGTGGCGGCCATTTGTTGTTACAACTTTTGCCGACAGATAGCGCCAGCCACAGTATACATACAGTATGGAAACTCGGCTAGTACCCTGGCGCAAATATCCGCCATCTTGTTAGGAAGTTCCGCATTGTAATAGTATTGATGGGAGGTTCGGATCCCTTTACTGATCCGGATCAATTGATCTCGTTCACTGCCGCGAGCCAATCAGAAGATCAGGATTGGAAGTTCCTAAGGTCACGTGACGTGTCTAGTATTTGTGCATGTAAAAAGCATTGGTTAGATAGGCGTTTGATTGATAGTTTCCATTCTGTACCTATTCTGTGGCGGACAACTGTGATTACAAGCCAGCCGTCTCTGTCTACTCTTTAGATTATGTTGTAACACATTGTTTGGTCACATACGTTTTTAAAAATTATTTTATTTGCAGTTTCTATAAAAATGTAGGTGAAGGGAAAATGTTGTGTATAACACGAGTGAAAATGTTTTTTTCTCCTCAGGAAAATTGTTGCCCTCGGCTTTGCCTCAGCTTCAAACTTTTCCCTCAGGAGAAAAAACAGTACTTTTCACTCTAGATATACAAATAACTATTAATACTACAGACAACCATTGGATCTGTGCTAACAGTTTCATAGTTTAACACTTAACTTACCTCTGTAGTTGAGTTTGGGAGAGGGGGGATATCATTGTACAAATCAAATTTTATTTAGGCTATTCATTGAAATAGAAAAATATATAAACAAACTAATAAAAACTAACATAACAGAATAAAGCAATAAAGTGATAAAAATAATACTTCAATAAGTTTTGTTCAAATATATCAATACTGTAATTCGAAAACATCTACGGTAAAACAAATAGAAACAGATGAGTGATGTCACAATTATTTTGTCAATATTTCGAACTATTTTCTTTGATAAAACTACTTAAAATATGTAAACAAATTAATCAAAAACAATATAAAAGAATAAAACAAAGATGTAATGAATATTAAGCTGTGTTTACACCAAAGTTATTAACAAAATGTTTATTTTCCGTCTTCATAAATTCTATTAGATTAAACGGAGTTTGACAAATACATATGCACATCATGTGTATGATAAGTTATGTTCAATCTAATAGAATCTATAAGGACGGAAAAATAAACATTTTGTTGATAACTTTGGTGTAAACACAGCTTAACACTTAAACAATAAGTTTGTCAATTGAACAATAAGACACAGTTATTTTGTCAATATTTTGAACACAATATGATACAGTATCGTCTCAACTATGTATCTTCTCTCCATGGTAATGCATTCTTGAGTTTGCATTACTCATCACTCCAATCAGAAAACTTCATTAAATTTAATACAACTTCAGTACAGAAGTATGTCTCGGGAATTATTTAGGTTGTAGCTACTATAATGATGTCGTCGTCTTCCTACGAGGATTAGGCTATTTGCCTGTTCCGACTTGAAACTGCCAATGACATCCATCTTTTGCGGGATACGCCCACATTTCTCCAACCACATGACTGCCTGGGAATCTGTCGCTCTCCGTCCTTTCAACATGATCTTTCCAGTTTTGCCGATTCTCTTCAATATTCTACCATATGGAGATTATGTTGAGCTCGCTTCTGTATATCGATTATAAAGCCTATCTCCCCTTGTGCACCTTTTACTGCTCTGACGACAACCAAGCCCTTGCACGCTGGCGTCAACGAGTCTCCCCGACAGCCAATCCCCTACTGGTTAGGAGGTTACTGGTTTTCGGGACCGTAGACGACAATCAATCCCTCGAAAGTGGTTTTTAAAGAAGCTCGGCTGACGGGGAGCTGGTTGGCGCGTTCCCCTTGATAAGCTCAACTACAGAAATTGGGATAGGGACTATAGTGTATAGTTATAATGACAGTATTTGATTAACATTGGTATTGCTATCCTTGTCTATCATTCGACAAAGCAGAAGCGCTATTCTTTTATACCTCCACAACGTTGCCAGATCGTTTTCTAACAATGTAGAAATATAATTAATTGACAAAACTTTCAATATCAATTATAAAGAATTTTCTTTTAGTCATTGAAAATATTTCTCTTGATGAATAGAATATAACTGGAATATAAATTAACAAGAATTAACAGTTAAATTAGATCAGATATACCGGTATCAACTATCTTCTATAGACGGCAGTGGCAAGGCAGAGAATCAGCAACGCTGTACTCTTATATTCTCTACTGTCATCATAACGTTGACCTGTTGAAAAAACATGGTTAATAACGCATGTCAGGTGCCATAACAAGCAGAACTAAGCTCGTCTCACAGCAGAGCTTGCAAGAAAGAATAAACGCAGTAATGGAGTCGTTTGAAAGGCAGGAGAAACAGTATTTTCACTCGATAAGAGTTTATTCTTTTATTGATTCAACGATACACAATTATTTTTCAAATAATTTGTGTGGTGATCAACAGGCACAGCCCAAAACTGTTCCTTCCCCGGATTTTGATTCATTAAAATAGGTTATGTTTCTTCCACTTCATAAAATGTTGCCTAATTGTCTGACCCAAACACTTGAAGCAAGAAACTTTGAATTTAAAATTTTTAGCGCATGGAAACTTTTACCAGAGAGAAAATAATATGGACTATTGTCAATGTCTAATACCTACCATATATAGCAGAGTACCATACGCATGTAAAAAAAATATTAAAGTGCTCTGAAAATTTTGAAAAAAATATTTTTTTCCTCCACATACTGTCTAAAGTGCTTACTTACTCCCTGGAACTAATAAATACTAAAGAGTCACCTTTTCGCTTCGGGATGAAAAAACAGGAAAACTCCCTAGAGCGTAAAAGTAACTCCATTAAACATGGGAAGCATCTCTATTTTAAAAACGTACATTTGACTATCTACGTAGAAAAACGTTCAAAGACCTTGAAGATGCATAGACTCACATACAGTGCTAGTGTCGTACTTGAATTGAAATCGGCCATTGAGGGAGCAACCTATAAGTTATTACATACCAATGCCTTTGTAATCTATATAATTACACAATATATAGATATAATATATTGTGCTAAAATACCCCAATGGCAGACTTCAATTTCAAGTAAGAGCTATCATTGGGAAGGCATAGGCATTGTGAGTCTATATCTCTTTAAGGTCTTTGATTTGAAATAGGTAAGAAGGTCTAAGCTCAGATGAGGAAGCATTGAACCAACTAAATTCAATACCTCAACCAGACATTTGATCAATATATGAAATTTATGTTTGTATGCTAAAATTATTACAAACTTCATCACTGTACTAAAAAAAATTTAATTTTTTTTATTCCATGTTATTCAAAATACCAGTCCAACGATATTCCCATTAACTAATCAAATTTGAAACGGAACTTCATCATAGC
>NW_024094960.1:0-9192 GCF_014356525.2 Nilaparvata lugens
CTTGGCAGCTGATTATGATGAATAATTCTATAGTCTGATTTGTACTCCAATATTGACGTATAAAGGAGGCTCCTTTTTCCTTTTATATTATCCTTGAAATACAAAATTTCCAAAAAAACTTGTATATACGTCGACGCGCAATTAAAAAAGGAACATACCTGTCAAATTTCATGGAAATCTATTACCGCGTTCGCCGTAAATGCGCAACATTCAAACATTTAAACGTTAAGTGAAATGCCAAACCGTCGACTTGAATCTTAGACCTCACTTCGCTCGGTCAATAATATTCATCCCATGACGCACGACCGGGTAAGAGACAGAGGGAAAAAAGAGAGTGAGTATGAGAGAGATTAGATTGAGATTAGAGATCTCATGTATGTTTACATATTCACTGGCTCATACACTAATTTACATTAAATGAGAGAGATTGATTGATTGATTAATTACTGCCTTTATTAGGGGCGGAGTTAGGACACCTGGACCTCTCTGCCTTACAACCCTCTCTGCAAGAGAGAGAGAGTGAGATTGATTGATTGATTGAGTACTTTATTTATGTAGATTACAATTTATACTGGCTTATACACTTATACAATAGCTTACAATACAGCAACATTATAGATCAATTTACATAATATAGACTAAGAAAATAATTATTGAAATATATATGATATGAAAAAGTAATTTGTAATATAATAACTATAGATAATAATCATATTGTAATGCATCTACATAAATTGGCGGAGCTTTGGACATATCAATGTCCATTCTTCGGAAACAATATTCAATATATCCTCCCCACTAACTCTCTACCAAAGAGAGAGAGAGATGAGGAAGAGGGAGTGGAAGTGAGAGAGATTATATTAAGAGAGTGATAGAGTAATAAATTAAAAGAATGATAGAGTGAGGAAGAGAGAGTGAGAGAGAGATAAATATAAAGGGAAAAAGAGAGAATAGAATAGAATGACTGCCTTCGTTTTATACCTGGGAGGGCGATTAGGGCGCAGTCGGCCCTCTCTTACACTTAACCCTCTGAGAGAGAGAGAGAGAGAGTGAGGAAGAGAGTGAAATGACAAACCGAGTTGAGTGGACCTAGTAAGTAAGATAGGTGGGTAAATTTAGGTGTATGGGCTCTCAAATGAAGTGCCAACATAGAGGGGACTTTATGCCTATCCATGTCATTGACAGCTGAGTGCTGAGAGAGAGAGATAGAATGAGCAAGGGAGAGATTTAGAGAATAAGAGACAGCTGAGTGTTAGAGCGAGAGAGAGATAAATAGCGTGATAGAGAAAAAGAGATTGATTGAGACTGTGAGAGGAGTTGGTGAAAAATTAGAAGTAAAATTAGAAGAGGAGATGGTGGCAAGGAGATGGAGGAGAATGAAGAGGAGGATTAGTAGGAGAAACGGAAGAAGAGAAAGTGGGAGGAAGTGAACGAGGAGTAGGAGACGATGAGAAGTAGGAAGAGAGAGAAAAAAGACGATAGGATGTAGCAAAAGGGAGGTAGTGGAAGACGATAAAGTAGAATAGAGAAAGCTTACAAGATAGAGAGTAATAGAGAGAGAGATTGATTGATTGAATGAGTACTTTATGATGTAGATTACAATATATACTGGCTTATACACTTATATACATAGCTTACAATACAGCAACATTATAGATGAATTACATAATATAGACTAAGAAAATAATTATTGAAACTATATATGATATGAAAAAAGTAATTTGTATTAACTATAGATAATTATATTGTAATGCATCTACATAAAGGCGGAGCTTTGGACATATCAATGTCCATTCTTCGGAAAAAATATTCAATATATCCTTCCCACTAACTCTCTACCAAAAGAGAGAGAGAGAGAGAGAGAGAGAGAAAGAAAGAGTCAGAGAGTGGGTGAGAGAATTGGATTGAATTGAATAATTGCCTTCAATAAGGGCGTAGTTAGGACACTAGGTCCTCTTTACCCTATTGTTGCACTCTATATTGAGCTGAAGTGAGAGTAAGAGAGAATGAGAGAGAGGAATAGAGAGAGACAGTGATTGAAACAGAGAGGGATAGAGAGTTAGTGGGTGAGAGAATTTGATTAAATTGAATAATTGCCTTCAATAAGGGCGGAGTTAGGACACTAGGTCCTCTCTACCCTATTGTTGCACTCTATATTGAGCTGGAGTGAGAGTAAGAGAGAGAGAGTGAGAAAGAGAGAGAGAGAGTGGAATAGGGGAGAGAATGACAAGCATGTAACATGTAGACATAACGACGTTTCAACCTGTTAACAAGTGGACACGTTGCACCAATGTAATGGCCTCTCCAATATCAAGAGGCATGAATTATGAGTGTGTGCACTGCATGAGTGGAGCTGGGGAGGAGGAGGAAGAGGAGGAGGAGTAGGAGGAGGAAGATGAGAGAGAGGAGAAGGAGAATGGGTAGGAGAAGCGAATGATAAACATAGAGGAAGGATGATTAACATTTGTCATCCTGGTAAGGACTAGATGGAATTGGATCAGTGTAGCTTATTAAAAAAGAGTAGAGTAATGGAAATAATAGTTATTTGTAAATCTAGAGTGAAAAGTACTGTTTTTTCTCCCTCAGGGAAAAGTTTGAAGCCCGAGGCGAAGCCGAGGGCAACAATTTTCCTGACGGAGAAATAGTTATTTGTGCAACTGGTGCGCAAAGTGACAGTTTGCTGCACCGAAAGAAACGTTTATGCACGAGCTGTAGGCGAGGGCGGAATGTTTTCTTAAGTGCAGCAGAGGAGCTTTGCGCACGTATTTCACATTAAATTTTTCCTACAGTTACCATTGAATATGAAAAGTGGGTGATTATTGGTAAAATTGCCTGAAATGCATCAAATGTTTTTCTGTGTAATTTTATTATTAATAAAAACTTTAATTTATTGTCAAATTGAATATGTAGTAGTAAATGAATGAAGGGCTGTGTGCTGTCACTGCTGTCATCCACTGTTGTCCACGATGTCCTAATATATTCTAACGTGCACCACTCACTGTAACAAACTTGATTCTCATTTTTCCTTCACTGGTGCTCCATATAACCTACCAATTATTTTGCGTTGTCATGCTGCAAATCTGGAGTATGCAAAGTACTCACTTTGCGCACTAGTGCGGAAAAGTGATTCTTTGCGTTCTGTAATCAGTGCAGGAATGGCAATTTTCAAGATAACTGTAGGAAAATAACTATTGTGCAACTAGCGCGCAAAGTGACAGTTTGCTGCACCGAAAGAAACGTTTACGCACTAGCCGTAGGCGAGGGAGGAATGGTCCTTGAGTGCAGCAGAGGAACTTTGCGCACGTATTTCACATTAAATTTTTCGTACAGTTACCATTGAATATGAGAAGTGGTTGATTATGGGTAAAATGATGGCTGAAATCCATCAAATGTTTGTGTGTGTGTGATGCTGTTATTGATAGCAACTTTAATTTATTTGAAACTTGATAATCCAATTGAAAATTAGTAATCGATCATTTATTCAATCAAATCAATTTGAAAATTTGTATAATTTTGAATGAATCTTAATTTATAAATAATGTATCAACCAATCATTTATGAATTAAGAAAATAATTTTAAATAATGAATAAATAATAATATTGAAAATGTATAATTTGATGAGTTCTCATTTTTATTTATTTGAAAATCAGAGAAAATATAGATAGAACAAATTCGCATTCAAAATACACGCCAACAATGTCATTAGCTGATTGGGATGGCTGCAAGATAATACGCAAAGTATTAAGAGTATGCAAAGTAATACTTTTCGCACTAGAGCGGAAAAGTGATTCTTCGCGGCCTGCAATCAGTGCAGAAATGGTCACTTTTCAATGTAACTGTAGGAAAAAACATTTTTCACTGGTGATATTCACAACATTTTCCCTCCACCTACATTTTTATAAAAGCTGCAAATAAAAAACATTTTAAAACGTACGTGACCAAACAATGTGTTACAACATAATCTGTAAAGTAAACAGAAACAGTTGACTTGTAATCACAGTTCTCCGCCGACAGCACTATCTGTGGGCAAACGTTGTAACAACAATGGCCGCCACAACTACAGCTATGATGAAGTTCCCGTTTTAAATTTGATTAGTTTATGAGGAGTATTCGTTGGCTGGTATTTTGAATAGCATGGAATATGAAATAGCTATTTATGTATCAAGAGCGTAATGCGCGACTTTATCACTCGCACAAAATAGTTATCACGCGACGCGAAGCAGAGCGTGATAATTTTGCAAAAGCGATAAAGAAGCATTACGCGCAAATTACATACAAAATTTTCTCTACAACTGCCCAAACCTGTTAAATTACTTATATCGGCGGAGTACAATAAAATTACCGACTTTTTAGGTTAAGATCTGACCTTTTGACGAGCTGCTTACCATCAGCTGAATACCGAGCGTAAAGGAACTCTTCTGCGCATTCGCGAATGATCAGCGAGCATAAAGAAAATCTACTGCGCATGCGCGGATGGTTAGCGAGCGAAAAAGTAGATTCTCCTCAGAAATAAGCTGTTTTACTAGGAGAATGAGTATGTAAATTCTTTCTTTACACGCAGTTGTAGAAAAAATAATTATACATTTTTTAGTGTAGTGATATGAAGTTTGTAATAATTTTAGCTTACAAAAATATGTTCATTTATGTTGATCAAATCTGGTTGAGTTATTGAATTTAGTTGGCTCATAACTGACTACTCTATATGCTTCCTCATCTGAGCTTAGACCTTCTTACCTATTACAATGTAAGTTTTTAAATAGAGATGCTTCTCATGTTATTTAAATGGAGTCACTTTTCCTCCCTAGGAAGTTTTTACGTTTTTTAGTACCGAGAGCGAAAAAGTGACACTTTAGTATTATATTTCAGGGAGTAAAGTAAGTACTTTAGACAGAAGGTGGAGAAAGAATTATTAGTAAAGGAAAAATATTGATCAATTTATTTGAATAATTAATCTTAGGTTCATCAGTTACTGGAGAATTGGAAAGGAAAGAGAAGGTAGATAAACAGGTTATGAAGCAAAATAAGATGGAAAAACAGAAAAGAATAAAGAAGAATTAATAATGAAACTCTAGTTAGATCCACATTAAAATGGCAGTGTTTGATCAGCAATGGTATTGCTATCCTTGTCTATCATTCTACAAAGCGGATAGCACTATCTCCTTCTCGATTCGCTCTGTTGCCAGATCGTCTTTCAACAATTTAGAATTGATTATTGATTAACAAATTATTTGATCTCAATTGGGAAAATTCATTATTGAAAAATATAATTTCTTGCTTGATAAAATATAATAATTGATTATTTTGAACGAGAATGAACAGTTAAAATAATACATCAATAAACCTGTATCAGCTACCGTCTATAGAAGGCATTGACAAGACAGAGGATCGGCAACGTTGTTCTGCTATCTTCGTCCACTGCCATTATAACGTGGACTTCACTATACCTCCTGACCTCCCTTCTCCATCCACCTGTCCTCTTTCTATTTTGTTCTTCATCCTTCTTCTCCAATCCTATTCCTCCATTCTCCGTTCATCCTACCTGGCATGTGCCTCCCTTTCTGATATCCCAAAACTTATCTCTACCTTCAAACCTTGTTCACCATCATTCTGTCCTACTCTTCCTTCTTCCTCCTCCATCCTTCTCCTACTCCTTTTGCTCCTTGTTCTTCTCCTCTCATTCTATTCCTTTTATCTCCGTTCATCCTACCTGGCATGTGCCTCCCTTTCTGATATCCCAACACTTATCTCTACCTTCTAACCTTGTTCACCATCATTCTGTCCTACTCTCCCTTCTTCCTCCTCCATCCTTCTCTCTCCTCTTTCTGTTCCTTGTTCTTCTCCTTTCATTCTTTTCCTCCATTCTCCGTTCATCCTACCTGGCATGTGCCTTCCCTTCTGATATCCCAACACTTATCTCTACCTTCTAACCTGGTTCACCATCATTCTGTCCTACTCTTCCTTCTTCCTCCTCCATCCTTCTCCTCCTCCTCCTTCTGTTCCTTGTTCTTCTCTTTTCATTCTTCTCCTCCATTCTCCGTTCATCCTACCTGGCATGCGCCTCCCTTTCTGATATCCCAACACTTATCTCTACCTTCTAACCTCGTTCACATTCATTCTGTCCTCCTCTTCCTTCTTCCTCCTCCATCCTTCTCCTCCTCCTTTTGATCCTTGTTCTTCTCCTCTCATTCTTCTCCTCCATTCTCCGTTTCCTACGTGGCATGAGCTTCCTTTCTAATTTCCCAACACTCATCTCCATCTAAACCTTGTTCACCATCATTCTGCCACTTCCTTCTTCCTCTCCCATCCTTCTCCATCCTTCTGCCCTTGTTCTTCTCTTTTCATTCTATTCCTCCATTCTCCGTTCATCCTACCTGGCATGTGCCTTCCTTTCTGATTTCCCAACACTTATCTCTACCTTCTAACCTTGTTCACCATCATTCTGTCCTACTCTTCCTTTTCCTCCTTCATCCTTCTCCTCCTCCCTCTGTTCCTTGTTCTTCTCTTTTCATTCTATTCCTTTTATCTCCGTTCATCCCACCTCTGGCATGTGCCTTCCTTTGTGATTTCCATCAGGTTACCTGTCGCAACATTTCCAAAGTGTTACCTCTCTCAATTCTCTCCCGGGAAAACTACAAACATGTGATTGCCTTACTTCTTTCTCTTCTACCACGTTTTCCTCTCCATCTTCTCTTTCTCCTCCACAATACAACACACAATATGATACAGTATCATCTCAACTTGATACACAACACTATGATTTGATACATTTGCTATCTGCTTTTTAGAATGATAGACAAGGATAGCAACAGCAATGTTAATCAAATACTGTCATTATAACGTGGACCTCACTATAGAACAAGAACAACCACAACATGATACAGTATCATCTCAACTTGATACACAACACTATGTTTTGATACATTAGCTATCTGCTTTGTAGGAAGATAGACAAGGATAGCAACACCAATGTTAATGGAATTATTATAACGTGGACCTCACAATAGAACAGAACAACCACAACATGATACAGTATCAACACAATATGATATATCTCAATTTATACAAACACTATGATTTGAACTTCATCATCTGCTTTGTGGAATGATAGACAAGGATAGCAACACCAATGTTAATCAAATACTGCCATTATAACGTGGACCTCACTATAGAACAAGAACAACCACAACATGATACAGTATCATCTCACTTGATACACAACACTATGTTTTGATAAAGTAGCTATCTGCTTTGTAGGAAGATAGAGAAAAAAAGGATAGCAACACCAATGTTAATGAATTATTATACGTGGACCTCACAATAGAACAAGAACAACCACAACATGATACCGTATCACACAATATGATACAGTATCATCTCAGCTTGATAGACAACCACTATGATTTGATACTTCATTATCGCTTTGTGGATGATGGACAAGGATAGCAACACCAATTTTAATCAAAAACTGCGTCATTATAACGTGGACCTCACTATAGTCTCATAAGGGAACCAGAATATTTATTAAGTATTCCCTGATCTTTTTAGTAAATTTATCATCTTATTCAATTAATTTCCTGATAACAATTTGACTAACAACAAAATAAGACTTGAATTACTACAAAATTAATCTGGAATTATGATAGAAACCAATTAACGTCTTCTCATATTACATCGATATAAGGGAGACTCATAATTCGTATTTATGATACAAGAGCAGCCAAAATTATAGCACAATCATAATAAATCTGATACAAACTTCTCATATGGGATAGACAGAGAAGTAGATGAAGCTGAGAAGAAGAAGAAGAGGAAGAACATGGGGTTGAGAGGAAACTAATCAACCTTGCAATTAACCTCTAATTATCTTCATTATACACAAATAATAACCAGTCTCTTCATATAATATGTAGAACACAATGAAGGATCGTAGGTGTGGGAGTATGAGAAGGAGATGTAGGATAGGGAGAAGGTGAAGAAGAAGGAGAAGGAGAAGAAGAAGAAGAGAAGAAGAAGAAGAAGAAGAAGAGAAAAGAAGAAGAAGAAGAAAAAGAATAAAAAAGAAGAATAAGAGAATAAGAAGAAGAAGAAGAAGAGGAAGAGATAGGAAGAGAAGAAGAAGAAGGGAAGAAGAAGAAATACGAAGAAGAAGAAGAGAAGAAGAGACGAAGTGGAAGAAGAAAACCAAAAATAAAGAGCATGAGAGAGGAACTTGGAGGAGAAGACGAGGAAGAAGAGAATGTGGAGTGTGATATTTGAGGAGATGTGAAGGAGGAGAGGATTGATTGATTGAGTACTTTAATTATGTAGATTACAATATATACTGGCTTAGCCACTTATATACAATAGCTTACAATACAGCAACATTAAGAGATGAATTTACTTATAAATATAGACTAAAGAATAATTATTGAACTGTATATGAATTGGAAAAGCATTTGTATATAATACTATAGATAATATTCTGAATGCATGTACATAAATTGGCGGAGCTTTGGACATATCAATGTCCATTCTTCGGAAACAATATTCAATATAGACTCAGATGTTGCAGTTATATCAAATCAATCAAATAAGACACGGTGTCGTTCTTTCGGTGTTCCTTATCAACAGAGTCTACTACTTCAAACTAAAGTGAGGTTTATCGTATCATCTTCCTATAGTAAGGTCCACGTTAAAATGGCAGTATTTGATTGAGATTGGTGTCGTTATCCTTGTCTATTATCTTCGTATCATCCTCTTATCATCTTTGTATCATCTTGGCATCATCTTCGTATAGTGAGATCCACGTTATAATGGCAGTATTTGCTTAACATTGGTGTTGCTATCCTTGTCAATCATTCGACTAAGCAGATAGTACAGATCATTCTCTACCTCTGCAAAGATGATTTTAGAAAGTTAAAGATTCAATTCTTGTTGTGATTATTTTTCCCCAACTTGAGTTTTTATTTATAAATACTATTTGATTATTCATAATATTGAGCTTACTCGAGAAGAAGTTATCCTTATATTAAGGGAGCAATTTCTGTATATCTGTATATATTTTTATATCTGGCTATTCATGTCCAAAACGAAATCTCGAAAACGACTCTTTAACGATTTTCACGAAATTGGTACGTGGTAGGTTCTATGTTATAAAAATCGATTGCACTAGGTCTCATCCCTGGGAAAACTCGCTGAAGGAAACGAAAAGG
>NW_024094961.1:0-6879 GCF_014356525.2 Nilaparvata lugens
TATCATAATTTTCAAAGTTGATAATTATTTTTCCTACAGTTACGTTGAAAAGTGGCCATTGCTGCACTGATTACAGAACGCAAAGAATCACTTTTCCGCTCTAGTGCGGGAAAAATTTTTCTGCACTCCAGATTTGCAACATGGCAACGCAAAATACTTAGTAGGTTATATGGAGCAACAGTGCAGCAAAATCAAAATGAAGTTGGTAACAGTGACTGGGCTGCTATAGTGAGCAGAGGTGCAACGAAGCACAACGCACTAATTATTATTCATTATATATTATAACCAACGACAACATTTTTATTCAATTTGACATTAAATTAAGGTTTTTATCAATAATAAAATTACACAGAAAAACATTTGATGCATTCAGGCAATTTTACCCATAATTACCCACTTTTCATATTCAATGGTAACTGTAGGAAAAACTTAATGTGAAATACGTGCGCAAAGTTCCTCTGCTGCACTCAAGAAACCATTCCAAGTAAACGTTTCTTTCGGTGCAGCAAACTGTCACTTTGCGCACTAGTTGCACAAATAACTATTACAGTCTTAAGTGATTAGTGAGTGTTATTTTGTTAATCAATATCTGGTTTGTAAACAATCTAAATCAGAACTTTTTTATTTTCAAATTTTTAGACTGAAAATTGAACCTGAATTCAAGTGTATGGAACATAACCTAATTTTTGGCCTTTTTATAGTGTATGAATCAGAATTCGGGGAGGAAACAGTCTTGGGTTGTGCTTGTTAGTCCTCCCCCAATCATTTTGAAGCATTGTGTTCTGTTTATCAATAAATAAATAACGAGCGAAGCTCGGTGCCCCGATATTTATTCATCTATTTGGTTAGCACAAACAATACGATGATATTTCATATCAACCAAGAAACCTTCAACTATCAACTGTCATATAAAACCCTGAATTGAAAACAAGGCATATATTTAGCGCCAACATTCGCAATGATGAATAATCACAATTTTGTTTAAAATTGTGACATTATTGAAAGTGAAATTGTCAGAATGATTGCCAACATTCGGTAACAGATAGGCACCAGAAGAAGTGTTGTATCCCAGCTGGAGTAGGATAAAGACATGCTACCTCATGCGTGTTCCTCAAAACTTTAGGTTTATTACTGTTTGTGAGTCTCTTTATCAGCTGAAGTGGGAAAGAATGGCAAATAACAATAGTCTAGGAATTAAGGAGAGCCCATCTTTCACTTCCAACCAAATAAACACTTTGGGGAATCTCTAAAAAAAACAATATTTTCAAGAATATTTATTTATTTATTTATTTACATAAATAATATCACATAGGATAAGTACTAAGAATAGAGAGAAGAATTTGACACTGAGGAAAACTCTGAAGACAGGAAAATCTTTAAAATAGCAATCAAAACAGCAAAATCAGTAAAGAGGTAGTAATAGAAGGGGAAATTAGAAAAAATATTAGATATTCTATAATAATTATAATTATAGGGTGTATTTGAGAAGTTGATATTGGGGTTATTATTCATATGAATAAAAAGACTAAGAAATTGTCAATGAAATGGAATTATATATTCTAAAATAATTATAATAATAGGGTGTAGTTACAAAGTTCATATTGTGGTAATTGAATGAAAAAGACTAAGAAATTGTCAAAAAAACCACTGATTCATTGATAATTAGAAAGACCGGTTTCGGTTTTACACCATTGTCAATCTCTGATAAACTCATTGTCAATCTCTGTTATCAGAGATTGACAATGGTGTAATAACCGAAACCGGTCTTTCTAATATCAATAAATCAGTGGTGTTTTGACAATTTCTTAGTCTTTTTCATTCATATGAATAATTACCACAATATCAACTTCCAATACACAAAAATTGTGGTAATTATTCATATTAATGAAAATACTAAGAAATTGTCAAAAAAACCACAGATTTATTGATAGTTAAAAAAGACTGGTTTCGGTTTACAACCGATCTATCAAGTCTTTCTAACTATCAATGGATCTGTGGTTTTGATTTTCTTAGTCTTTTTATCAAAATTATATATGATGAAGATTCATCCACGTTGGTTTTTTTCCTCACTCCAATCATGAATTATATGGTTAATTCAACATAAATTTTCATGATCGAGATACAATATTTTTTTGATGATTCATCTATCTATATATATAAAAGCGAAATGGCACTCACTCACTCACTCACTCGCATAACTAAAAATCTACCGGACCAAAAATGTTTTATTGGTAGGTATGTTCAGTTGGCCCTTTAGAGGCGCACTAAGAAATCTTTGGCAATATTTCAACTCTAAGGGTTGTTTTTAAGGGTTTAAAGTTCGTCTTTTAGCATGTATACTCTTCTCCTCCCAATCTCTTAATTAGAATTGAAATTTCCATATCATATGTTACTATAGAACTATAATCTAGATAGAGTACCTCTTCGAAACAGTTGTTAACTGGCAACTAAATTAATAATTTGTCAGGTGGCATTAAGTTGAGTTGATTTGTTAGGTGGCACCAAGTTGAAGATTTAAATGCATTTATCGCGGAAAAATTGATTGGGCACTGCTACTTCAATCCTGGGAATATTATATTACTAGCCGTCAGGCTCGCTTCGCTCGTCATATCTGTTTAGCCAGACGTTTAGTCTGGACCCCCGACTGGATTGTCCTAATATAATATGATAAAAATGAAAAAATGCAGGCGAGCAAAGCGAGCCTGCTGATCTTATTCTTGGACGATCCAGTCGGGGGTCCAGGGGCGGAGCCCCCTGGCTAGACGGATATGGCGAGCGAAGCGAGCCTAACGGCTAGTATTCTATATGGTTAAAAACCGATCTCGCAACGTCACGGAGAGCTAGAAAAGAATAGCACTATTGGGTTTGTCGAATGATAGACGAGGATAACAGCAGCAATTCCAATCAAATACTGCCATTATAACGTGGACCTAAGTATAGAAAGATGATACGATGATACGAGTATGATACGAAGATGCTACAAGGATGATACAAAGGGATTCGTAGATGATACGAAAATGATACAAAGATGATACGATGATGATACGAAGATGATACAAAGATGATAGAAGGATGATACGAAATGATAGCAACACCAATGTTAATTAAATTCTGCCTTTATAACGTGGACCTCTCTATATGAAGATGATGAAAAGATGATACTAAGATAATACAAGGATGATACGAAGATGATACAAAGATGATTCAAAGATAATACGAAGATGATACAAGGATAATACAAAGATGATATGATGATGATACAAAGATGATACGATGATGATACGAAGATGCTACAAGGATGATACAGAGGGATTCGTAGATGGACGAAAATGATACAAAGATGATACGATGATGATACGAAGATGATACAAAGATGATAGAAGGATGATACGAAATGATAGACAACGATAGCAACATCAATGTTTATCAGATACTGCCATTATAACGTGGACCTCTCTATAGGAAGATGATGGAAAGATGATACTAAGATAATACAAGGATGATTCGAAGATGATACAAAGATGATTCAAAGATAATACAAAGATGATACAAGGATAATACAAAGATGATACGATGATGATACAAAGATGATACGATGATGATACGAAGATGATACAAGGATGATAAAGGGATCGTAGATGATCCGAAATGATACAAAGATACGATGATGATACGAAGATGATACAAAGATGATAGAAGGATGATACGAGAGATAGACAATGATAGCAACATCAATGTTTATCAGATACTGCCTTATAACGTGGACCTCTCTATAGGAAGATGATGGAAAGATGATACTAAGATAATACAAGGATGATACGAAGATGATACAAAGATGATTCAAAGATAGTACGAAGATGATACAAGGATAATACAAAGATGATACGATGATGATACAAAGATGATACGATGATGATACGAAGATGCTACAAGGATGATACAAAGGGATTCGTAGATGATACGAAAATGATACAAAGATGATACGATGATGATACGAAGATGATACAAAGATGATAGAAGGATGATACGAAATGATAGACAACGATAGCAACGATTAGAATGATGTTTATCAGATACTGCCATTATAACGTGGACCTCTCTATAGGAAGATGATGGAAAATGATACTAAGATAATACAAGGATGATACAAAGATGATACAAAGATGATAAAAGGATGATACGAAGATGATAGACAAGGAATCAAATACTGCTATTATAACGTGGACACTATAGGAAGATGATACAAAGATGATACGAAGATGATAAAAAGATAATACAAGGATGATACAAAGATGATAGAGACATGATACAAAGATGATAGACAAGGATAGCAACACAAATCTTAATCAAATACTGCCATTATAACGTGGACCTCATAATAATCAAACAACTTCTAACCAAAACTGCAAGCCAGCCAGACCAAACACGACCAGTCTCTGTTTAGAAGCTTTCAACAGTTTCCCCGCCTGATATATCGATCCGCCATGCAAAAATAACTTAGCAGACGAACTTATTAATAAATGCAGTCTGCAAATTTCCGTCGATTATTTTTGCACACATTGTCTGGGTCAGGAGCGGCTCTGTTTGGCAAGATGGCGGCCTGATGAAATTAGGTGAAGTAGCGTACCCGATATCGCTGACTCGACACTATTATCTCGGCTGAGGCGTTGATAAGGAGGTCTATTGTGTTCAGCCGACAATGCTTCAAATTGTCGCCATTTGCAAAAATTGTCATACTGAACTCGAGTGATAAAAAATGAGGAAATTTGATTTTATTGGAGTGGAGTCCCTAACGGAAGTTCCACTCGAGTGGAAAATATTTGTCATACTCTATAAGTTTCAAAGTTTCCCAATCAATACTGCATTTTCTAGTTATCAGTTGTGATTTGATGATATATTATTTCCATTTGATTTGGTTTTACACTAATCTAGTCTCAAATTTCTTGTTTTCATATATTTTTGACTCATTGTCATACTTCACAACGTTCTAAATTTTCAATTAATACCGCATTTTCCAGTAATCAATAATGATTCAATGGAATATTCTCTCTTGATTCAGTTTTCAACTCATCTAGCTTCTGAATTTCTTGTTGATACATTAAATTTTGGACTCAAAGTTGTACTGAACTTATGAAGTGATGAACATATCCTATTTTTTGACTATTTCCATCAAGATTTGGAAATGAAGAGTTTTGGGATTTAAGTCTGGTGTTCCTTACCTAATCGAACATGATGAGTTGAGAATGATATTGTTGCTATAAATTCATACATGAATGAATGGATAAAAATAGAGTGATAGATAGATTGGATAGATTAAAATCTAATTATCTACTGAATTTATTAAATTAACCAACATTTTTTCAAAATAAAATAATTATCACAAGTATTCACAAAAATTGACGAACAGCCTATTTTCTAAGACGAATATTTCCAGTAATATAAAAATCATTCAACTTGTCAATGAAGAGATGAAGAAATATGATAAGGTGAAAAAACATGATAAAGCTGAATGAGATGAAGAATATGCATATATATTTGAAGTTGAAGTAGTATTATCCTGTTGGAAAATGTTTAGAATCTTCTAAATAATATTCAAACTGTATAGATATTATAAGAGGGAGAAAGTTGGGATCTATAGGTTCTGAGAAGAAAATAAGATAGAGATTTGGTTCAATTTTCTAGTTTGGTACTAGAATAGATTGAGTTTGTTTTGAATAATTTCATCCACTTTGAATCATTCGAGATCTTCATAATTGTACGGAAATGTTTAGGGGGAAGCATTTTTCAATAGAACTCAGCTAGAGAGAGTTCAAATAAATTGAGAACTTCAAAATTGTACGAAAATTTATTGGAAAAAACAGAGAATCTATTCGTCAATTCTCAGCTTAGAGAGAGAGTTGAGATTATGAAGTGACGAAATATTTATCATTAAATTGATTACAAACTCAATTGAAGATTGATTATCATAGGAAGGTAATCATGATTTAGGAAGGAATATTTACCATTTCGTTATGATACTGGAATTTTATTCTCCCATCCACCAAAAATTTTGTGATAATTGATTCATGATCAATTTCAATTGAAGCGATTGATGATCATATAATCAATAGCATGAGTTAATTGAGGAGGGAAATAACTTTGAAATTAAAAAAGTATCATTACAGATAATAATTATTTTTTTCATCCGTTATCTGATCCAAAAATTTCAAAGCAGTCTGGAAAAGATTCACTTTTAATCCTGAGTTAAAATCCAACCCAAACACATTTTACCCAAAAAATCATCATATTTATGGATATTTTACTGTGGAGTGAAAGGTCACGTTCTCTATTCAGCTATATTTGGAACGAAATACTAGGTCTATAGCTGTTCTTCATTCATCAAATGGAGTGGGCTGCCTATATCATTTCATTGAAAAACGTGGGGCATACTAAACTTATTCAAATTCAACTTATTCAAATTCATTGAGGTATCAATGTAGACTTATTTTACAGCGGAGAACTGAATTTTCGTGATGGATTTGGCCTGTAGAATATCGATATTCAAGAGAGAGAGAAAGAAAGAAGTGGAGAGAAAGGGCGTTGTTGAGAGGATAGGATGAGAGGACAAAAAATCGATGAATGTATTTTTGTGAAGGCTACTCTGAATATAAATAGGAATAGAAATCTAAGTCCCCTTTGTCTATTCACAATTGTCTATTTTTTTATTTTATTTATTCTTTGATACAATTACAAATCATATGCATATGATGGGGATAGAACCACAGGCATAGCCAAAACTATTCTGTTCCAAAATTTGATAATAAATAAAATGTCCGAGAAAATAGCTTATGTTCTTACTGAGGAAAGTTAAAGTCTATTCACAACATGTCTCGGCTATAA
>NW_024094962.1:0-9392 GCF_014356525.2 Nilaparvata lugens
AAGCTATTTTCACTTAATTATGCAGTTCTAAGTTGTTAATCATGATAAAATTATATACTCCATGCATATTTCTATTTGAATATTTGATAATCCACATATCCTACAAAATCACAAAACTCCTACAATTCAATTAGTTATTGGATCACAATTTGATTTGTCATTCATTAACCTAATTCATTGGAATTAGGTTATGACGCCTTCAATGTTTACGTTTTGCCTCACCCGTATGGCAAAAACGCGTCCACACGTACATTCAATGCTCGCCCGAGGCGCCTTTGAGCACGCCAAATACCGACAGGGTTCCGGTTCGCCCACATGCCTCAGCGAACAGTGTCCACACGTGCGAATGCAAGCCCATACACGTATGCTCACCCTAGGCAAACGTACGTGTGTACACCGTTTTAAGCAGAAACGCTAAATGAGACCAGATATTTTTTTTATGTTATCATCATCCTAGAAAGTAGAGGCAATTTTTACATTTAATTGTCAATGGCATAGATAAATACATGCAATTTCATTAGTAATTTTCTAGTTTCACATCGATTGTTGGACAATTCATTAATTCAAAATGTTACGTTCCTTGCACCACCCATAACAGGCTGTAAACACAAAGTAGGCTAATCATCTTTCCGATGTCATATCTAAAAAGTAAAGATGTACTTTTGGACTGTGGGAATTGTTTTTTTGTGGAAATTACACAATTTAAATTTTTGTTTAGTTTCACTGTGCCACTCTTTAGTCTAAAAATGATTTTTCAGAAGAACTTTAAAATGAAAAGCTGTATTCTCTTTGCTGATGACACAACAATAGGCTTACTAGTATGGTACTGTACCAACTAAGAGCCACCACAAATGAGAATAGACACCACACTGGATGGAGCTACCAGTGCTCTGTTAGTACTCAATCCTTTCAACTCTCAGCATGGTTTGCATGGCCCAAGAGAGCCAGGGTACCCATGCGCCAATGAGGTGGCGGGGAAGGTGAAGGTTTGATGAGTGTGCGGACAAGAATAAACGTATTGTCTTCTGTATGTGCGCATATGAGACCATACAACAGTTCAGACAAATTTGTAGAGGAACACATCTGCATAAGACTAAAGAAAATTAAATGACTAAAGGAAAAATGAAAAATCTGGTGTGGTGGACTCACAACTTTCCTTGCCGTATTGAAAATGTCCATTATAGTCCAGGCAATGAATGCTCAAAAAAAGGTATAGAGTGGAAAGTTTGGAACACGATTTTTGACCCCGCAGCTTTTTAAGGTCAGTAAGGGGTAAATATTATTAAAAGTCCTCACTCCTATCCCCTGTGCTAAGTGGGTGGAGGTGGTTTGAAAGTACCATATTTTGTTTTTTGCATACCTATCTCGAACGATATTTCGGAACGTTTGTCAATATAAGATTAAATCTTAAATTATCCTACAAGTTTCATCGGTAACATTTTTCCATATCTCTCATAGTTTTTTAGGTATGAGATTTAAAAGATGACACATTTTGAGAAAACCCCTTCCGCTCTGATTTTTCATCTTTTTGGCCTTATAACTTTTTAATGATTGATTGAACAAATCCGTGCTAATAATGAGCTCATAGAGCATCACATTCGCTTCAATTCATGTATTTTTTCATTATTTTATGCATCTCTGACAGAATCCAAGGTCAGGGCAGTGGACTGTGAATGATAGTTGGTATAAATACCTACAAATAAATCTTTGAATTCTGTGCATAAAAATACTGATAGCTTGAAGTGTGGTAAGTACGCCAATAAAAGACTAAATGGGTCAACAAGATAAGATTTAATAATAATAAGATAATAATAGGCAGATGGCCACATACAAAAAAACAATTGTAAGAAGACTGAGTTGAAAAATCTTGGGAAAATTACAACATGTGATAAAACGTTAGAGAAATACAAAATTTAAATGAGATTAGGTCAATGACATTAATGACCATTGAAGCCTGACAATAATAGAAAAGGTAATATTAATGAGTGCTATAATGAAAGTTATTGCTGCAAAGTTCAATCTTAATGATTTACAAAAGGAATAATAATAAATGACAATGATTTACAAAAGGAATAATAAATGACAATAAGCTGTAAATAGTGCTCAACAAGTAGAATACATAAAAATATATGCGGCATAGGCCTTCAGTGATTTGAATGTCAAGATAGACATCAGCAAAACAATTGATAGGCGTCACTGGCCTTAAAATATCACTTGTAAAGCCAAGGGTAGCTGTCAAATCCAATGAAATAGTTGCTACTATTGAATACAATTATATAGGCGGCATAGGCCTTCAGTGATTTGAATGTCAAGATAGACATCGACAAAACAATTAATAGGCGTCACTGGCCTTAAAATATCACTTAAGAGCTAAGGGTAGCTAATAAATACAATGTAAAGATTGTCCAGGTTAAATACAGGCAACATGGGCCTTCAATGAATTGAATGTCAAGATAGACATCAATTAGAACGATTAATAGGCGTCGGTGGCCTCAGTGAATTGAATGTCAAGATAGACATCAATAAATGATAAATAGGTGTCAGTGGCCTTAGATGACACTTAAGAGCTAAGGGTAGCTAATAAATACAATGTAAAGATTGTCCAGGTTAAATACAGGCGACATGGGCCTTCAATGAATTGAATGTCAAGATAGACATCAATTAGAACGATTAATAGGCGTCGGTGGCCTCAGTGAATTGAATGTCAAGATAGACATCAATAGAACGATAAATAGGCGTCAGTGGCCTTAGTGAATTGAATGCCAAGATAGACATCAACGAAACAATTAATAGGCGTCAGTGGCCTCAGAAAATCACTTGTAAAGCCAAGGGTACCTGTCAAATGCAATGAAATAGGCGTTGGTGGCCTTAGTGAATTGAATGTCAAGATAGACATCAACAAAACAATTAATAGGCGTCACTGGCCTTAAAATATCACTTGTAAGCCAAGGGTAGCTGTCAAATCCAATGAAATAATTGCTACTATTGAATACAATTATATAGGCGGCATAGGCTTCAGTGATTTGAATGTCAAGATAGACATCAACAAAACAATTAAGTAATACATATGTAAATGAAAATTGAATAGAACGATTTACGTAACCTGAATAAAATTTTGAAGAGGAGATGCAGCCAGGCAGACAGGCAATGAATCTGCAGTACCCAAGAGAACAGGACATCAGCAAGCGACGGTGTGATCTGGCCATGCGATGACAAGAATGGAAGCGTCCACCACGGCAGGCCAATTCCCCAGTGGAAATGTAGGCAGGAGCATGTAGAATCCCAAATGAATAATCCGACTTTCAAGTTGTGGAATTTTTAGAATGATTTCCAAACGGTAGAGATGATGAACTTGAAAGTTTGAGTTACACAATGTGAAGCCAATTGTTAGAAGGATGGCAATTGAAGCCCACACGAGGTTGTGAACTTGACAAAGTTTATCAGCGTAAATATGCGAAGAAATCGATGAATAGTTGAATCACAATTGAAGAATAGAATAAATGAGTTAATTTGCAGAAGTAATTCACACTTTAAAAACGTTCCGTAGATCAAATAAATAGCGATAAACGCCCACACGAGGTTGCAATTTTGACAAAGTTTATCAGAGTAAATAAGTGAGAAATCTATGAATAATTGAATCACAATTGAAGAATAGAACAAACGAATTAATTTGCAGAAGTAATTCATACTTTAAAAATGTTCCGTAGATCAAATAAATAGCGATAACGCCCACATGAGGTTGCAATTTTGACAAAGTTTATCAGAGTAAATAAGTGAAGAAATCAATGAATAATTGAATCACAATTGAAGAATAGAACAAACGAATTAATTTGCAGAATAATTCACTTTTAAAAACGTTTCATAGATCCGATGAATATGGATAAAAGGTTTAGACCGAAAGCGTAGATGCACTCTCGACTAGGAACCATTGCAAAAGACACGGAAACCACTAATGCTGGTCAGAAAAAGGAACATGCCAGATGTGTTTGAAACGTAGGTAAAACGTTTGCAAACGTTTGGTGAAAAAGTAACAAATATCTAGAAAGTAAGATGCCTAAAGACAAAATTCAAAAAAATTGAATAGTACAAATATTAAAATTGAAACAACAAAATAACACGACTAAAAGTATAGAAAACCAACTTGATTAAAGCAGTGGCAAGAACCGTGACTGTGACGTCACCGGTCAGTGCAGACAGACAAAATGACGACATGATGTCTACGTAGTAGCGGAACGAGTAACAAGTGGAACCGTTCCAATAAATGCTTTGTCAGATTTTACATAAACTGGGCCCCTTGTGTCATACGGGGGTATGGCACAATAAGAAAAAGTAAGAAATATGTAAAATCTGGCAAGGCAATTGGAAATTGAAAACTGGGCCCCATGTGAGAACCAGGGGAAAAAAACAATGAAACCTAAAAATACAACATGAACCATAAGAGCAAGGGGATTAACTAGAATCCTCATCAATGGAAGAGGTGCTAAACTCGAAATAGCTCTCTTAAAAGTGCCGGAGGGAGTGAGAACAGTGATAACTCGAACCTTGTCATCCTTACCGGGATGAACTTCAGTAATGTGCACCAGTTTCCAAGTGGACTGCGCGGAACCAGGATCCTTCAAGATGACAACCGTACCAACCTTCAAATTTTCACAATTGTTTAACCATTTGCCTTTTTTCTGAAGAGTGGTTAAATATTCACGAGACCACCGATCCCAAAGCTCCTGGATAGTTGATACCAACGTGAACGATGATCAATATGTTTGGTGTTAGGCGGTAAGAAGGGTAATGATGTAAGTGGACGTCCAATCAAAAAATGACCTGGAGACAAGTAGGCAAGATCATGTGGATCTTCCGACAAGGGAACAAGAGGGCGCGAATTCAAGATGGTTTCGACCTGAGCAGCAAGAGTACAGGTTTCTTCAAAGTTAAATACCTTGTTGAATGTGACTACACGAATATGCGTTTGAAGTTTTTTACCGCATTCTCCCAGAGTCCACCGAAGTGCGGAGCCCGAGGGGGAATGAAGTGCCATTGGATGTTGAGTACAGACATAGTGTCATGAATATCTGATTTGAGATGATCAGAGGACAAAAATTCGTGGAGCTCACGTAGCTCATTGTTGGCACCAACGAAAGTTGTGGCGTTGTCCGAAAAAATGGAATGCGGAATGCCACGACGAGCAGAAAACCGAATCAGAGCGGCAATAAATGCCTTGGAAGTAAGTTCCGAGACAGTTTCAATATGAACGGCACGAGTTACCATACACACAAACAGCGACAAGTATGCTTTAGAAAAAGTACGAGATTTGGGGCCGCCTACACGGATGGAAATAGGACCGCGTAATCCAAACCACAATTATAAAAGGGAAAATTAGCCTGAACGCGGGCCGCTGGTAAACTACCCATGATTTGCTCAGAACGAAGAGCCGAAAAGCGAAAACACAATGCAATGCCGCAATACACTTTTGATGGTGCGACGGGTGGAGGGAAACCAAAATCGTTGTCTTACACTGGCCATGGTGGCCTGCACACCAGCATGACTTAGACGACGATGGTGAGCAATAATCAATGCACGAGTGAATTTGTGATTGCTAGGCAACAATATTTGATGTTTAAATCAAAGGAAGCATTTTGCAAACGTCCACCAACTCTGAGCAGTGAATCTGAGTGAATGAATGGTGACAAGGCTTTAATAGAGCTATTAGGATAATTAGAGCTATTAGAGCTATTAGATTATTAGAGCATTAGGATATTTTTCCTGATTTTGACGCAATGCTTTAAGTTCAGCAGAGAAAGCTCCTTCTTGAATAGATTTGAAGATACAATTTTCAGCTTCTGAATTTTCAGAGACAGCTAATTGACCAAAGCGCGGAGCGACTGAATTTTGTTTCCTACAATTATGAATGAACCGTAGAACATACCCGTTGTACGAACAATTTTGTGATAAGTGGAGCAACTATTGATTATGCCTGAGATAACATCATTATGAGAAGAAGTAGTAGCTAATACCTGAACTGAATGAGAATTGATTTCCTGACTGATACCTGAACTGATTTCTCTAACTGATGAGAGAAATCATTTGAAGTTAGAAAATTTGACATGACCCTACAGGGAGCGGCCACAGGTGAAGCGGGGAGGCACGAACGAGGTGCTGCAATAGGACGAATAGCTTTACAAGAACCAAATATGACCCAACCTAGACTGGTTTTCTGAAGAATGGGAGCGTTTTGAGCTAGATACAATTTACCAGGCTGAAGAACAGATGCAAATATGCCAGCACCAAGTAACAGATCTACAGGCTTAGGCTGATCAAACAATGGATCCGCTAATTTGAGTTCAACAGGAATTGAAATTTTAGAAAGATCAATGTTCACACTAGGAACATTAGATGATATGCTATCAACTACAATACAATTTTCTTCAACCGACCACGAACGATCAGATGAAGACAAGCAAACTGAATGAGAAATAGATGATTTGGTCTTATTCTCACCTACACTATGAATCAAAGTGTCAGAATACAAAGCAGCAAGTGACAATTTTTCAGCCAACCTAGTTGACATCAAATTACAATCAGAGCAAGAATCTAAAAGCGTGGTTGCTTTAATAAATTCCCCACTAGAAGATTGAACCAAAACTTCGGCAGTAGGTAACAAGGCGACAGTTGATTGCTGTTGCAAACACAGAGATGAAGTGGAGCTCATTGTGACATGAGAGTTCTTCTGAGGCTGTTCTGCATGAGAAACAGCTTGCTTAGTTGTTTCCGCATTCTGAACCATGACGGAATTCAAAACAGCATTCTTACCCTTGGAGGGAGCAAAGGATTGAGAATGAATACATTTGAAGTTACCTTATCCTTAGAAGTAGGCTGAGTGTCTCGTGATTGAGGATACGACCTATGAAGAACAGTGTGGTGACTCTTGCCACAAAGTGTACACGATTTGTCCGAACAAACATGATTGGGTGTGAAAGGCTTGAGGCAATTATAACATAAACTTTTGTCACGGACAGCATTCCAACGATCAGTAACCTGCAACTTCAATAATTCATTACAACGATTTGGAAAATGACCAACAGAATTACAAAACCTACAAGGTGACATAGAAGAGGTAGTAACCTGCATCCTAGCTTGAACATTCGATCGATTTTGATTGAACTTCGGCTTGCTATGGGCACCAACCAAGTTGGATGTACTTTGCTGTACATTTCCTTGATGATGGTTAGCTGAGCTTGAAGCAACAGCTTCAATGATTTTGCATTGTGATTCCAAAAAATCCAAAATTTATCAATGGTGGGAATGTCGTGTATACCACACTCTTTTCCCATTCTCGAACAGTAGCAGTATCCAACTGCAACAACATTTTGTGCATGTACAATAAGTCCTTGATTTGGACTCCAAGTTGAAGCGCTTCGAGCGCGGTAATGTGGGACTTGCAAAAGTCAATGAATGCCCGTAATGATTGCGGACAGTTACGCTTTATGGTAGGCGGAGATTCAATTGCCGTGACGTGCCTGGCAGCAATTAATCTCTTATTGTCATACCTCTCCCTTAAGAGGTTCCATGCAAGCTGAAAACCATTTTCGTCAGCTTCAATGTGTTCCACTCTAGCAAGAGCTTCACCACTGAGTGATTGACGAAGATAGAAAAATTTCAATGAGTCATTAATATTACTGATTACCAATAATTTGGTAAAAGCACTTGAGAAGTGGGAATGCTTGCCATTTTGAAAGCTCCCCATTGAAGCGTGGAAGCGGAATCTGAGGCAACTGAAAATTTGCCAAATGTGAGATGTTGCCGCTGGGAAGCACCAGCAGTGGCCTCATTGTTGCGTTGTCTGCTTTCAAAAGCAGTTAATGCAGCGTTTGCCTTAGAGGTAATGGAGATAAACTTATTAAGTATCTCAAAATGAGTTGAAGTGTCTTGTGCTTGCAACTCTGAATTCCATAACTGTTCATGGATTTTATCATACTTAATTCTAATTGAACCTAGTTCGTTTTTGACAGTCAACAATTGATAATAAGTGGCTTCAGTGTCCACAACTTAATCGCTATAGCTGGTTATGAACCAATCTATTTCGTGGTGTAAATTGTCTCTTGCATTGGAAAGAGCAGAAGGCTCAGGAAGTGAATCTTCCATGATCGTACATGCTTAAAAATTAACAGAAAAACCTGAGTGAATGAAACGATACTGCACTGTAGCAATGCGATTGCTGCGCAATAAGCACTTTGGGCGCTGGTCCAGTACGCAGAGAGGCACGCCTGTGCGTTTGAGGCAAGTTGTATCAAGCTTGCTGTGCGGCGAGTCAAGTAGCGAGCTCGCAAGGCGGTGTAGTTTGCCGTGTGTTGTTTTCTCAATGCGCAATAGCCGTCTGTGACCAGTCAGTGCGGGTACAGAAGGGATGATCCTCTTCTCTCTGTGGTGCGGTTCAGTCTCTCAGGGGGTAACAAGATAGTTGATAGCTGGTGCATACACGTCGCAGCGTGCTTTGAGTTGTCAGCCAGTAGACCTATAGAATACCAACTTGATTAAGCAGTGGCAAGAACCACAGAGAAGGATCAGAGGGAACATTCTTACCGACTATTGTTTCGCCTAATGTGTAGTATCACTTATACCGGTAGAAAGCGCTTGTATACGCAAATGACGATTTCTGTGCTGAGCTGGATTATTACTGTAGTAGGGGGACGTAGTGGGGAGTCATTGGCATCCTACACTTCCCTCTCCAACAAACCCGTTCACACCACTCTCTCCCCCCAACAAAGCCAACTGCTGACAGCATTTGTGGCTTGAGGCATGCGTGTCATTGTTTTGCTAATAATACATAGACTAGACATTCATTTTTCTTATTCTAATCACTTGCTACTCTCAACTCTCCAGATCGCATGAACGCTGCGTCTCCAGTGACAAAGAGGATTAATTTTTATTTCCAATCAACAAGAACTAGAAAACAATAAGTGAATGAGTGGCCAGATAAACTGTTGTCCATATTATAAAAATGTAATATAATCCAAACTTTATTACATTATGTACTTCAATTCAATAATTGAAAAAATTTAAATCAATCTAATTTAATCCACAATATTGCGATTTTGAACTTAAAAATTAAGAAAGAGCATGGAATAATTTTCATCATGACATGTTCTTGAGGTGCTGTGTAATGCAGCATTATATTTCTCTATTATTGTTCTAAAATGATTTTAATAAATTATGTCAAAACTGCTCATTAACAATAATATTGTTTCAGTTACTTTTTCATTGAATAGCCAAAGATTGTGAACCTTAATAATATTATTTCAGTTGCTTTTTGTTTTCATTGAATAGCCAATGGTTGTCAACCTTTTCATGGACTGTACACATAGTGGAAAGTTCTAATTTTGCATATGAACTAATAGTCC
>NW_024094963.1:0-10585 GCF_014356525.2 Nilaparvata lugens
GTCCTATGTCCTCATTGAATTGTATTACCCAGACTACTGTTCAAAATTGAGCCAAGATCAAAATATATTGTCGTTTCCAATTTATTTTGTATTTTTACCAACAGTATTTTCTTCTAATAATTAATTTGCAAAACAGTTTCCATCACATACTTGTTTAATTCAAAATAAATTGTATAATCGTAATATTAGTATTTGAGCACTAACTTACATCACAATGATGGAAATACTGTTACGACTGAAAACTGTTGTGTGATACTGTTGAAAATAGTCACGAAACTGCACTAATAGTATTTAAAAAAAAATTTTAGTGACAGTATTCAAGTGATTGAATTCTGTCTAAAATTATTTTAGAATAGAATAGAATCTTTATTGCAGCAATATCTGAGGTCATCAGATACAATACAAGTGTCAAATATATACAACATGATACAAAATAGAAATATATTACATCAGTAAGTTACACTATCAGCACCCTATGATAATATGTCACCTGATTTTCAACTTATAACCGAATATTCCTAGCTAATGTATAAAAATCTTCAATCTTGTTTAAAGGGTTAGCCGCTGAGAAACGTTTCATGTGAATTTTAAAAGTTCCATTCTCCATATTTCTAAGATCTTCAGGAAGTGAATTAAACAATTTTATTGATAAAAATAGAAATGTTTTTTTGTGTACTAGAATAGGTATACCGATAAGTAGTCAAATTACCCCTATTCCTAGTGTTATGGCTATGAACTACCCCTGCTCCACAAACTTCTCCAAATTCTCCTTAACATAAATAAGGCTCTGGTGAACAAATATTGAAGGTAGAGTCAATATTCCCAGAATTTTAAAATGCTCATCACACTGTGCTTGCTTAGAAAGCCCACAAATCAGTCTGATAGCCTTTTTTTAAAACATTCATCTATTGTGCACTTTTTAATCTTCATTGTTTCCCCAATTGACTGACTCATTTGACTGAACGATTGATATATTTTATATTCATTTTGAATAATTTATATATTATTTTATTCGTTCACTTTGTTCTAGACTAACACCACCGTTACTCGTTTGTGTTATGTTGGAGTTGATATCACCGATATTTTGTGATGGACCGTATTGTGAGCCATTCATTCAAAGGGCAAAACAGCGCTGCTTGGACAATGCTATTTATACATTGACCTACATAAACAATTTTATCAATCCATCACATAAGGTGAATGAATTATTATTTCTCATGATCGAGTCACAAGTACAAAATCTACTTGCTTTCTACATTTTTTTCTTACACTGTGAGAGCAATTTGAAAACTCTGGAAATTACTGAGATATTGCATCTATTCAAATTCTAATGAATTAATGACTATCATTAAATGAAAATCCAAATTGAATGCTGCAAATCACCCCGAATATTTGCTACTGCAAATATTAACCTCCTAATTGCAGGTCAGGAATGCTTACCCTCACACTCAATATTTGCAGTAGCAGAAGTCCTTGGGGTGATTTGCAAAATTTAATTTGAATTTTCGTTTAATAATAACTCTTCTTCACTCTCACAACAATTGAAAAAACCCAAAATATTTGTATATATCATAAAAATATAAAAATAATCAAATGGCTCACAAGACTTTCGTCTGATCGTGAGCCTAAGGTAACAAGAAATTGCAAAAAAGGTGAAAAACAACTACGGTAAGCAAAAGAAGAAGAACAAGAGGTTTGAAAAACTAAAGAAACTATAGTAAGATTAATAAATATGTTAACTTGACAATATAGGAATTTACAAAATTTACCAAACTAGAAGAGAATACTTATTTTTATGAGAAGATTGCATTAATTTGTTTTCCACTGGAAATGTCCGCCAATTTAGGATCAACCTTTGTGGATCCGATCATTAAAATTGATTTCAATTGTTCATCAGAAAGGAAGATCTGTATTGGATTAACAAACTTCTTTTTGAATATGTCTGCCCCAAATTGTAGGTAAATCCAAAAAGCGTTTGTTACAGCTAATTTACACTTATTAGGAATGGAGTGGCTAGTAAGAGAAGAGTAGGCCTACTAACTCACAGTTGTTGTCAAAAATGTGTATATTTTCAAAAATCTGTTGCAATAACTCTTGGCGGGCCGGACAAAATCTATCCGCGGGCCGGATATGGCCCGCGGGCTTAGGTTGGAGAGCCCTGTTCTAAATGTTTGACGAGTGTTGTAGGGTGTGATTCGAATGTTGAAAAGGTTCCTGTTTGTATTAATGTACAATATGGATTCTTATGTATAACTGTTTGATGTGAGAATAATTGTTTCTTGAAAAAGAGTTTGAGTGGGTACAGCCTTGGCCTGCCTAGTGCACCTTAATAATGTGTTTCTGTATGTTGAAAATGTTTTTTAATGTGTTGTTTAGCTACACCACCCATACTCTTATTCCATACTGTAGAACAGATTGAGCGTAAGCAAAATAGATCATCATAGAAAGATTTGGTAGTTTCAATTGACTTATTTTATAGAATTTGTTTGTTAAATACTTGCTCTTATTGCATAACGATTGAATTTGGCAATCCCATCTCAAATGCCGGTCAATCATTAACCCCAAATTTTCAACAGATTTTGAGTTCTCTAAGGCAGGACAGTTACAACTTGTATTAGGTGAGATAAATTAATGCAGCACTCTTGTGGATTTTTATAGACATTTGAGTAATTGGTTGAGTGGCAGCATTGGAGTAAATGTCATGAAAGAAGACTTTTATGATTCAATGTTAAGGTATGGTATAGTCAGCCAAGCTTTGACATCTGCGATTCCTCTCTCAGCTGCATCTCTAGTTTCCTCCCACTTATTACTGAAAAGATTAGCGTGGTATCATCAGCAAAGGAGATTGCTTGGCCATTTTGAATGTTTATGCTTAGGAGATCGTTTATATATATTAGGAACAGGATGGGGGATATAGGACGGTTCCTTGAGGTAAGCGTAGAAAAAAAAGTTCAATACTGGGTTATGTCGATATAGATAATATTTGCGTTTGTCCCTAAAGTAGCTTGAAAAGAGTTTTAATGGCAAACCGCGGATACCGATGTGGTTGAGCTTCTCTATAAGTTTTGAGTGAATGGATCTAAGCTTCACTTAGATCGATGAATATTGCAATTGATTTTCTACAGAGAGTGAAATTATTTGTTACAGTTTTAACTAAAAATGAAATTGCGTCCTTCGTGCTTTCCCCTCTTGAAAACCGAATTGATTAGGGTGAATCACATTTTTCTCCTTCAAATATCGAATCAAACACTTTTTAATAAGTTTCTCCATAACTTTTGATAAACCTCCAAGTAGACTAATCGGACGGTAGTTTGTAGGATTTTTGGTCCTGTATATTTATTTATATTGAACTTCAACTGGTTACTTATAATGGATCAGATGAATTAAATAGAGAATGCATTCTTCAAATGCTAATTAATATAAATTATTATTAACGAAAATCCTAAATAAATGCTGCAAATCACCCCGAAGATTTCTGCTACTGCAGACATTGACAACAGGGTTAACAGCTAGATGGAAATTCGATGAGAACTACTATCCAAAAATAGTTGCCAGCCCGGGAATCGAACCGCTACCTCCCAATTGCCATATTAATTAATTAGCATTTGAATAAATGCATTCTCTATTTAATCCATCTGAAGATTCTTTTTTTAATATATTCATTGAACAGCATGAGAGAAAGTCCTGCGGAATGGTATTAACCAGTTTATCACACATATAGGGGAATTGCATCCTACAAATCTGTAAATTAGTTTGGGTGGAGTTTGATGTTCTAAATCAGTGGTCTCCAACTTTTTTCATCCAAGGGCCACATTGTTAATCCTTGGGAGGCTTAGAGTGCCAATAATAAGGATTTACGTAGAATTTGACTTGTGGGGGGACACACAACGGGGATTAGGGGGTTAAAAATTATTATATTTTCATTAAAATAATATGAGGAGTTCTAAGTACGTTTAATTAAAACACAGGAAGAAACAAACTAATACATTTCATTTTAATACAAGGTCCAATTTATTGAGTGAAAAAGATCAAAATAAAACTTGACAATGCATGAATTTAACAAGTTGAACAAAATAATAACAATTTTTCAATATAATAAGTCAACTTGACAATATAGGAATTTACAAAATGTTACCAAACTAGAAGAGAATACTTATTTTTATTGAGAAGATTGCATTAATTTGTTTTCCACTTGAAATGTCCGCCAATTTAGGATCAACCTTTGTGGATCCGATCATTAAAATTGATTTCAATTGTTCATCAGACAAGGAAGATCTGTATTTGGATTTAACAAACTTCATTTTTGAATATGTCTGCCCACAAATTGTAGGTAAATCCAAAAAGCTGTTTGTTTACAGCTAATTTTACACTTATTAAGGAATGGAGTGGCTAGTAAGAGAAGAGTAGGCCTACTGAACTCACAGTTGTTGTCAAAAATGTTATATTTTCAAAAATCTGTTGCAATAACTCTTGCGGGCCGGACAAAATCTATCCGCGGCCGGATATGGCCCGCGGGCCTTAGGTTGGAGAGCCCTGTTCTAAATTTTTGACGAGTGTTTGTAGGGTGTGATTCGAATGTTGAAAAGGTTCCTGTTTTATTAATGTACAATATGGATTTTTATGTATAACGTTTGATTGTGAGAATATTTGTTTCTTGAAAAAGAGTTTGAGTCGGGTACAGCCTTGGCCGTGCCTAGTGCAACCTTAATAATGTGTTTCTGTATGTTGAAAATGTTTTTTAATGTGTTGTTTAGCTACACCACCCCACTCTTATTCCATACGGAGAACAGATTGAGCGTAAGCAAATAGATCATCATAGAAAGATTTGGTAGTTTCAATTGACTTATTTTATAGAATTTGTTTTAAATACTTGCTCTTATTGCATAACGATTGAATTTGGCAATCCCTCTCAAATGCCGGTCAATCATTAACCCAAATTTTCAACAGATTTTGAGTTCTCTAAGGCAGGACAGTTACAACTGTATTAGGTGAGACTAAATTAATGCAGCAACTCTTTGGATTTTTATAGACATTTGAGTAATTGTTTGAGTGGCAGCATTGGGAGTAAATGTCATGGAAAGAAGACTTTTATGATTCAATGTTAAGGTATGGTAGTCAGACCAAGCTTTGACATCTGCGATTCCTCTCTCAGCTGCATCTCTAGTTTCCTCCCACTTATTACATGAAAGATTAGCGTGGGTATCATCAGCAAAGGAGATTGCTTGGCCATTTTGAATGTTTATGCTTAGGAGATCGTTTATATATATTAGGAACAGATGGGGGATATAGGACGGTTCCTTGAGGTAAGCCGTAGACAAAAAAAAGTTCAATATGGTATTATTGTCGATAGATAATATTTGCGTTTGTCCCTCAACGTAGCTTGAAAAGAGTTTTAATGGCAAACCGCGGATACCGATGTGGTTGAGCTTCTCTATAAGTTTTGAGTGCTAAGGATCTAAGCTTCACTTAGATCGATGAATATTGCAATTGATTTTCTACAGAGAGTGAAATATTTGTTACAGTTTAACTAAAAATGAAATTGCGTCCTTCGTGCTTTTCCCTCTTGAAAACCGAATGATTAGGGGGAATCACATTTTCTCCTTCAAATATCGATCAAACACTTTTTAATAAGTTTCTCCATAACTTTTGATAAACCTCCAAGTAGACTAATCGGACGGTAGTTTGTAGATTTTTGGTCCTGTATTTTTATTTATTTTGAACTTCAACTGGTTACTTATAATGGATCAGATGAATTAAATAGAGAATGCATTTATCAAATGCTAATTAATAATAATTTATTTTTACGAAAATCCTAAATAAATGCTGCAATCACCCCGAAGATTTCTGCTACTGCAGACATTGACAACAGGGTTAACAGCTAGATGGAAATTCGATGAGAACTACTATCCAAAAATAGTTGCCAGCCCGGGAATCGAACCGCTACCTCCCAATTGCCATATTAATTAATTAGCATTTGAATAAATGCATTCTCTATTTAATCCATCTGTAACTGGTTAGCCGCTAAGGCTTCGTATAAAATGAGCGCTGCTATCCAGAGATTGTCAGTTGGTGTAAGGGAAGCATTCCTGACTGGCAATTGGAGGTACCGGGTTCGATTCGGGCTGGCAACTAATTTTTGGATAGTAGTTCTCATCGAACCATCTAGCTGTTACCCCTGTTGTCAATGTCTGCAGTAGCAGAAGTCTTCGGGGTGATTTGCAGCATTATCTAGGATTTCGTTAAATAATAATTAAATAATGGATCACTGAAGCTCTATGTTTTTCTACAAAGGATCCTATGAAAGATTGTTCAATATGAAGAATAATTCCATCGTTTTCCCAGCTGCTAGTTTTCTGGAATTCCAATGAAGCAATCAACTTGAATCGGGCTTAGATCTCAAACTCATGTTCTGTCGTAAATTATTTGACAAATTCTTGAAAAAAGTGTATCCGTTTTGTTTGTTTTGTTCCAGTGCCTCCTGCATAGTTGGTACTTATCTGCTGACATGCAAATGTACTTTCTGGCTCCAATACTAATTTATTCTTGAAAAAGTGGAGGAGATCGATTCCATTTATTTTGCTGTCTTGGTTGGCTGCCAGTATGTTGTCTATCTTATAATAAGCTATATTAATGAATGGATGCTGGTTTATAGGAAAGTGAGTATTCATTTATCATAAATTTTCTCATTTTAATCTATTTCACCAAAAATACAAAAACAATACAAAGTCGTGACAACTAGAAAAAAATTATTATCAAGCTAAATAGCTATATCAACTTTCTTGTACGGGTGGAGGTGGAGACTACTGGCATAATATTGATCTGTATTTGCTCATACAGATTGACAGAATCCAAAGTCAGGGCAGTGGACTGTGAATGATAGTTGATATTAATACCTACAAATAAATCTTTGAATTCTGTACATAAAAATACTGATAGCTTGAAGTGTGGTAAGTACGCAATAAAAGACAAAATGAGTCAACAAGATGAGGTTTAATAATAATAAAATAATAGGCAGATGGCCACATACAAAAACAAGTGTAAGTAGATTGAATCTAAAAATCTTGGGATAATTACAACATGTATAAAAACGTTAGAGAAATACAAATTTAAATGAAATTAGGCCAATGACATAATGACCATTGAAGCCTGACATAATCGAAAAGATATTATTAATGATACCTGAATTGCGAATATAAATTGAGTGCTATAATGAAAAAGTTATTGCTGCAAAATTCAATCTTAATGATTTACAAAAGGAATAGTAATAAATGACAATGAGCTGTAGATAGTGCTCAAACAAATAGAATACATTAATATAGGCGGCATAGGCCTTCAGTAAATTAAATGTAAGTTAGACATCAATGAACAACTCAAATATGGGAATGTGCTTGCAAGCCAAGCGTAGTTATCAATACAGTGAAATAATTACTAATATAGAATACGTTAATATAGGCGGCATGGGCCTTCAGGGAATTGAATGTCAAGATAGACATCAATAGAACAATTAATAGGCGTCGGTGCCTCAGTGAATTGAATGTCAAGATAGACATCAATAGAACAATTAATAGGCGTCGTGGCCTCAGTGAATGAATGTCAAGATAGACATCAATATAACAATTAATAGGCGTACAGTGGCCTTAAGATGGACACTTAAGAGCTAAGGGTAGCTATTAAATACAATGTAAAGATTGTCCAAGTTAAATACAGGCGACATTGGCCTTCAATGAATGAATGTCAAGATAGACATCAATCGAGCATTAATAGGCGTCAGTGGCCTAAAATGACACTGAGAGCTAAGGGTAGCTATTAAAAATTGCATGTCTTGGTCGACATTAGTACGCTTGTACAGCCAAGGGTAGCTATCAAAATTGAATGAAGTACATATTATAACCTGACATTATGTAGGACAGTGCTCTCAATGAGACATGCACTGTAATATATTGAATTCATGAAAATAGGCTCGATTACCAAATGTATGGACAATTAAATTTGTTAATTGCCGAAAAAGTTGAATGATAGCTACAAAAATTATATAATGCACATAAAAACTGTTTGACTAGAAATAGAGGTGGCAGGCCTGGTGTCTGCTAGGTCAGTTCTATTGGAGTGAGCTACGTGAAAAATTTCAGTTTATTATTATTACGCGTTAATTAATCATTTGTTCAAGTTTGAGATGTGTAATAATGAGGAGTGATTCAATCAGACAACGGCATAGTTTTTGTGTTTTAAATTATCTGAATTTGTGACTTGTGTTCATTTCTCAAGTTCTAACCTACAATTATTGACTCGTAAACAGTGACAGGATCTAATCATTTTATCTTTTATCAGTATTGTTGACTCAGACGACGTGTTTTCGTGTTCTCTACTTCACTTGACTGTCGTCTGCAAGTTGCCGGTAACTGGTCAACACAATAAGCCTAAAAGCTAGCTTTCGAGCGGGAACCCGAGTCAGCTGTAGTTGCAGTCAGCTGTTTTCTGTTTTGTTTTCATACCATTGATATAGAGAATAAGATTAAGAAGAGAAGTCCGCTATGATGCCACTGCGCTAGTGTAGCTACCAGAAATTTCGGGCAAGAAGTCGGGTATTTGTATTCGCTGTGTAGAAAAAGAGCCTTTTTCAAATGCTAATATTTTTTATTGAAGCAATAAAAAATATGCGAGTATGGAGTTTCATGCAGTGCTTATGGATGAACGAATCTGCATGCGCCAGATAAAAATATTTCTTTTCATACATAAGTATTTTTATATTTTCATCGGTCATGTTTCAAGCAGGCTAAGCCTAGTGCCAAATGATCGTTTCAAGGAATATTGTGCTTAGGTTGATTCATTATCATATTGCCAGGTAATAAAATATAGTTTCGGTAATATTATAATAAATATTTTATTTCCATAGATCCAATATAGGTATCCATATTCCATTCATTAATTTGTCTTATATTGTAATATTTTGTGAACTATGAAAATATGTATGCTAAATTTGTATTATAAAAAATATTATTTGCTAAAATTGTCTATAAATTCTCATTATTGCTATTGTTTTTATTTTTCCCGTTCTTATAATAAATAAATAAAAATAATTTTATTCATGGAGGCAACAGGTAAAAACCCATTTTGCCTCCTTCACACATTACAATCATACACTAAACAATCCAAAAATGTATTTAAGAATTAAGTATGAAGAATGTTAAAAAACAAGAAATGTAATGTAGTGAATAATAAGAAATGGAAATTAAATGAATAAAAATTATATTGAAATCAATCAAGTATGTCGAAAGATATAACGCAATGAAAGTCGATGTTTCCATATAAGTCTGTCTGGGCGCCTGACTTCTTGCCGATATTCAATGGCGACGAGAAATGAAGGAGGCATCAGCTTCCAAAACGCTTGAAGGTATAGCTTAGTCATCTAACTATAATATCAATGTTTCATACTGTCTGACAAGTAGATACATCAATACAGCTTTTCCTGCTATCTTCTGTGCACTGCTCTATTGATCTTCGATTGGACTTGTTTTCGCGCTAGATTTTGAATTTTAAATAATGACAATGAACCGAATGACAACACGCGAAGGCGGGAGTGTTGATTCGAGAAGCGGAGTTGGAGTTAGGTAATATGAACTGTGATCTTGTTAATGATACGGTGATAGAATTAGCTGTCAATATTAGAGGAACTATATCAGTGATCTCGGATAGTTTACGAACGATGCCATTATTGACATAATTCCGGATATTGTTGGAATTCTAAATAAAGTGGACACCACAATCTCCTACAATAATGAACTACTGAATGAACGCACTGACCTTCTGAATAATAATACTGAACTGACTAAGCAAGTAGAGTACGAGAAAAATAACGTAGGAAAGCTTTGAGGACTCTTTATGAATGAGGAGAAGGCTGAGGAGGAAATTCTGGTGTTGGAAAGAGCGTATTAAAAAAACTGGAGGCATCTAACACCTATTTAACGAGGAATTGAATAATAAGAATGAAAATAAGAAGAATTATTCAAGCTGAAAAGGATAGTTTATTTTTTAACAGAGACACTATTTTAGACAAAGTAACTTCTGGGAGCAATGATCAATTTATTACGCCAAGGAATACTGCTAAAGTTAGAACCGATTTAACTGAGGACTGGAGCTATAACCGGTAAATAACAGATAGAACTTCTCTCTGAAAACGCTAAATCTGCAAGTAATAATAGGCCTACCAATTCTCATAAATTTTGGTCAAGGCTCAAGTTCACAGACCTAGAGCGTTGCCAAAACGTCTCATGATAAAAACCCCATTACTGAAACAACTCAAACTGATAAAAAAGGAGAATGACAATTCTAGCGGATAGCCAAGGAAATAATTTGAGTAATTACCTGCAGCTTTGTATGACAGCTTTGAAACCTTTGTTTATACTAAACCTTGGCGCCAAATTATAACATATTATCCAAGATGGCATGCATTTTGTTAAGGATTTCACCAAGGATGATGTTATTGTTCTATTGGCTGGCACAAACGACTTCCATGTAGACGAACCTCATCAGTTACTGTACTCAAAGGAATAAACGCTCTTTTAAAACTTCAGATGAGATCTAATAA
>NW_024094964.1:0-5000 GCF_014356525.2 Nilaparvata lugens
AAGTCCCATATCTGTAAAAATTTCAGGAGTCCGCCCCATCTATGCAGATAGATTCCCATTTTCAGGCTTCAGATACAATTGAAACAAAAAAATCAAGTGGAGTAGATTGAGCATGAAATCTCTACAATATTATTAAGGTCAGTAACATTTTCACCTAAAATTGAAAATAAGCTTTAAATTCGAGAAAATGTGATTATTCAATTGCAAATATTATTATGGTTGATTCTATTAAATCATTCACTATGAAGAGATAGCAGACTCATGTGTGTCTCCAGCGTTATTGCCCTGTCACCAGCTGGCTCAAATCTTTGAATAGTAGACTTGTGAATGCGCGGGAACTAGCGTCAGGTGATCAATTTTCATAACGGCAAGGAAAGTTGTGTGAGTGCGCCACACCAGATTTTTGAAGACTTGTCACTGTAGGCCTTTAGTTCAATAAGCCTTATTTTAACGGCCAGCTAGTTTGACGAACGTTTATTTTGAGTACTGAACGGACCTTATTCAACGATGTGTTGGTTTAATTGGGCTTCAAGATTTATAGTAAATAATTCAGGTTGGCCCAATAGTCCTAGGTTATCTCCATTTGTGATGTCATCAAAATTTATTATGGTGATTCTATTCTAGTCAGCATTGGTTGAACGGGAAGCATTGGTGTTATGAATAAGGAATGCTGACAGTGTAAAGTGAGTCTCTCTCTATAGGGGAATTGTTGGGAATAGCGGTATTGGTCAAATTATTGACCGAGCGAAGTGACGTCTAAGATTCAGTCGACGGTTTGGCATTTCTCTTAATTTTGAATGTTTGAATTCGCTATACAAACGTCGTTATTTTCACGGGGTCAAAATAAGGTCACCTGTTTAGATGACTATTCAGTAGGCCTACGTTACTTTTGACGGCTAATAATTAATTATATGTTTATATGTTGCGCATTTACGGCGAAACGCGGTAATAGATTTTCATGAAATTTGACAGGTATGTTCCATTTTTATTGCGCGTCGACGTATATACAAGGTTTTTGGAGATTTTGCATATCACGGATAATATAAAAGGAAAAAGAGACTCCTTCACGCCAATATTATAGTAGAAATCAGACTATAGAATTATTCATCATAAATCATTGACAAGTGATTACACAGATGTGTGGAGAAGCCAGTCTATTGCTATATTTCCATAACGTCTATAGTTTTAATCAGGTACTTGTGGATGAGAATACTGCCTGAGGTCTACTGTTTCACAGAACTACTAGTATTTTTATTCCTTATTCAACATTATTATTATTCTTCTATATTTCAAAGATAATATAAAAGGAAAGGAAACTCCTTCATACGCCAATATTAGAGTAAAAATCAGATATAGAATTATTCATCATAAATCAGCTGACAAGTGATTACACAGATGGTGTGGAGAAGCCAGTCTATTGCTATATTTCCATAAGGAATCTAGTTTTAATCAGGTACTTGTAGATGAGAATACTGCGTGAGGTCTACTGTTCAGAGAACTACTAGTATTTTTATTCAATTTTAACATTATTATCATTGTTCTATAATTTGTGTGATTGGCTGACAGTCTATTATTTGGAACTTTGTAGAGCTGAAGCCACGAATGGCGTATACGTTATGCGTCGACCAATCAGAATCGAGAATGGGCGTGTTACTACATTCATCGTCCTCGCTCGCGAGGTGTTTGACACAGTAGTCGGTAGGTGCAGCACTTACAATGTGACGATTAACGGGAAAAAGAGAAACTTTTGTCTCAAAGAAAAAGAAAGTGGATAAGGAGAAGAAGGAAATAGGGTGAAGGAGAATTTGGAGGAGTAGTAGTGTATAATAGAAGAAAGAAGAGAAGAAGAAGAAGAAGAAGAGAAGAAGAAGAAGAAGAAGAAGACGAAGAAGAAGAAGAAGAAGAAGAAGAAGAAGAAAGAAGAAAAGAAGAAGAAGAAGAATAAGAAGAGAAGAAGAAGAAGAGAAGAAAAGAAGAGAAGAAGAAGAAAAGAAGAAGAAGAAGAAGAAGAGAAGAAGAAGAGAGAAGAAGAAGAAAAAAGAGAGAATAAGAAGAAGAGAAGATGATGATGAAGGAGTGGAAGAAGAAGAAGAAGACGAAGGGGAAGAAGATGAAGGAGTAGAAGAAGAAGAAGAACGAAGAAGAAGAAGGAGAAAAAGATTCAGATTCGTATTCTAATTCCTTTATTCATGTGTCTAACAAAAGTAAATCCAACTAACTCTCTAGAGTTGAAAATATTTACCAGTAAGAGTAAAATAACATGATGAATCATACTAAACTACAGACTGAATAGTTCTACAATAATATTGAGCCAAGAAATATGATTAAATATGCGAAAGTTGAGGTATTACTGTAATGTGTTCTCACATAAAACCGTGAAGTTTGCGCCTTATATTTATAATGGAGGGGAAGAAAAAGTTGAAGATGATGAAGGAGAAGAAGAAACATAAAAAGTGAAGAGGCGGAAAAGAGGAAGTTGAAGATACATGTGAGGATCTTAGACCAGTTATAGAATAGACACGCTGGGAAGTCTAGCCTCTGAAGCCAACATCTACGCTTGCGTTATCTCCAAATCGTGACGTCATCATCGGATAGAAAACATTCAGATGTGTGTCTATTTCAGAAGGATGTAAATTTTATTCATTAAAATGGTACTTCCAGCTGCGCTCCCGCTGAAATAGACACAATCTGCTATGGAAACAATGTAAACCAAACTCTACAAAATTTTCTATCTGATGCTGACGTCACGATTTGGAGATTTGGCAGTATGTTGGCTTCATCATCGACTTTCAGTATGAATATACAATAGGCCGTGTCTATTCTATAACTGGTCTAAGGTGAGGATAGCATGCAAAATAATTGTTTTCGCCACACTGCACAGAAAGCAGCTGTTTTCCAGTCCCTACGTAGATCTGAAAGACCTTGTTTGCAGACGACGTCAGAAAAGGGTTTCTTTTCCGGTCTAGGCCAGAAAGTAGTCTCTTTCCAGCCGCTCATGGAAGTAGTTAATAAGTCATCCGCTAGATCGAGCGAGTGTCCACTTTCATCATCAGCTGAAGTCGCCATGATTTCAGTTTCCAGTTCGAATCAAAATAATGTGCTTCGCAACCAGTTTTATTCAATTATTTATTGTTGATTAGTGCATTCCGATTTTCAAAAATGCTTGAAGATGACTGTGGTATTCCAAGGGAAATGTTAAAAGAATCTGAAATCCTGACTGCAAATCTTCTACCACTAAATCAAGAGATAGGTACGATAGCTTAACAAGTATTCTTTATTTATTTTGTCAGCAATACTGTATTGTGCGAAAAATATCGTTCGCACATGGGGGCAAAAATGTTTTTCCAGCTCTCAATCTTTTCTAGTCCTCGGCCTACGGCCTCGAACTTGAAAACCGATTTCGAGCTGGAAAAATCTCATTATCTGCTCTAGGTGCGAAATATACTATTATTGTTTGCTCTATCCAAAAATAAATTAATTATTATCAAATTATTAATTATTATATTATTAAATCACTATTGTAAGGTATCAGGAGTAGATTTAAAGGGTGTATTGTGGTAAAATGTGAAATCACACGGAACTGTCATCATTTCTCATTAGTAACACCTCATTGCTCCAATTCCAACTTTATTGATAATACAATAAGTACGTCATAAAATGATAGGGAGAGAAAAAATAAAGTAACCTTGTGCTATTCCTCTCCAAAATTTAGATAAGTTACACAAAGTCCAAAATAGGTTAATTTTCAGTCCTTAATTATTTTCACAATATATAGATTTTTTAATTTTTAATCTATGCTGTCAGTGTTTTTAAACCATAGAGAAACAATAGCGTAAGTAGATATCCCATGGTATAGGGCGTTTATGTCGCAACTTTACTGTTATCTCAAGCCAATTACTGTCGATTGTTGTAGATTTTTACTGTTTTGGCCGGGTGAGAGTGTATGAACGACACAGTATGAGAGACTACCAGCGTCACACAGCTTCAAGGGAAAGAACTACGTGGACTATCAGCTTGAGATAACAGTAAAAGTTGCAACATAAACTCCCTGTACCATGGGATATCTACTAACTTATATGCTATTGTTTCTCTGTGGTTAAACTCACCATAGTAAGACACAAAGTATGAGAGTCTCGGGGTAGGTGTGCTGGGTACTTAACAATTGAGAAGTCAAAGTTTGTAAGTCAGGGAACGGTGGTTGAAGAACACGAAGGAGAGGGTGAAAGAGGGGGTGGATGAGTTAGAGGAGGAGGAGGATGAGAAGAAGAAGGATGGGTTGGAGGAGGAGGAAGATGATATAGAGGTGGATTTGTGGGAGAAAATGGAAGAGAAGAAGGATGAGGAGGTGGCAGGAAAGGAGAGTATGAGGAGGAGGAGGAGGAGGGGAGGAGGAGGAGGGAAGAAAAGACTTAGCGTGTGGTACGCGAGATCAAGTTAGCCTAGCAAATGTAAGTAAAAGTTGGCAAGTCAAGCATATTTATGACAGCTTGGGGGCGTCTGCTTGTCTAGTCTTGTCTAGGCTCTTTTCTCACTTGAAATCATGCAAATTCCATTCTTCCCTTAGACGTAGAAGAAGAAGAAGAAGAAGACGTTGAAGGAGGAGGAGAACAAGAAGAAAAAAAAAAGAAGAAGAAGAAGAGAAGAAGAGAGGAAGAAGAAGAGAAGAAGAAGAAGAAGAAGAAGGAGAAGAAGAAGAAGAAGAAGAAGAAGGAAGAAGAAGGTGATGATGATGATGATGATGATGATGATGATGATGATGATGATGAGATATGATGATGATGATGATGATGATGATGATGATGATGATGATGATGAATGAAGAAGAAGAGAAGAACATCTGTATTAGTTTACTGTTTCTTTTATTCTCCATTCCTTCATTTCTCATGTTTTTCTAGCTAGATGCTCTTAATTTACTTTCTTCTCATATTCCTATTGTAGCTTTAATTAGCCTACTCATCTCTTCTCTGATATTTTATTTACCTTGTTTGCAGCTATTCTTC